>NW_027638182.1:5000-152500 GCF_951216825.1 Electrona antarctica
CCGTATGAAACAGGAGGTGGAGTTCCTCTGGGGTTGATTAAAGCCCAGACCATTGTGCTGTTGTCCAACTTGTAGATGTCATTAGTGCATCCAGTCAGCTTGGTGGATCCTCCATGGATAAACATGCCCTTCCCCAAGACACAGGCTGAGTGGTACCTCCTCCCATCTGGAACATTCCCAGAAACCTGTGGTTTGAACCATCTGTGGACGTCGTCCACCCTCCCCAGAGGTAGACTGTGTATTCAATCAGCTCAGCTGTGTGGCCGTAGCGCCTGGAGGGAATCTCAAGGTGGCGTTCTCCTTTTCCAGGCGTTACTGGGGTCAACTTCCTCCAGCATAAAGACACTGTGTTGAAGATCTGTACTTCAATGTGATCTCTTCCCCTCTGGTTTCTGTCTCCTCCAAAGCAGTAGATCTGGTGTCCGACCACCACAGCAGCCTGGTCCTTCCTATGTTCTCCTTCCAGATGTATCGTCCAGTGAATCATTTCACACAGAAGCTCCACTGTTTACGGATGAACTTGTCAGGATGAAGGCAGTTCGGTTTCTGTCACTAAGTGATGTTTAGTCTATCGAACACTTGTTTTTAAAGTTGTACGGTTGTGACGTCATTGCATGATTACGTCATATTGTAGGATAGCTAATGATGTCACGTGATCTGATTGGCCATTTGGCAGAACACATAACTTGCTATTTAGTTTAATATGTGTTTGACAGAACTATCAGTACTATGACGTCAATCATCCATATTTGGGCGTATGGACGGAGAGGAACTCTGCCACTCTGGATTACAAATTTCACGGCCCCAAATGAGACAGCGGCCCCACCTCTGGTCCGTTTCAACTGTGTACTGCAGCTTTCTATGCAATCCCTATGAGAGGCATCATAAAATACCCTCATTTCACTGGTTCATTACTGAGGCTGTAGCGATTTTGTTTGTGTTCCAATAAAGTGTCCCATATGTTTGATTTGTCCTTTTCAAAGTCACACACCTGCCATCTCAATATACATCCTACAATGTACTATAATTTACTCCATCAGAGAAAGTGCTAGCATTGTAAATCTCAAGTCAAAGTGGTCGCACGGTATATACGTCACGGTTGCATCCCTTGAGGTTTTCAATACTCAGATATATTTGTTGTATTTCGTTTTATATGCTATGTATTTGTTGAAAATTATCTAAACAGCATCTTGCAAGACTATTATTAATACTCATCTGGAGAATTCACTAGGTAGTTGAAAATGTCAGGATATGTCATATATTAGTAAGCCTGTGACATGTTCAAAATATAGACATGAATAAGAAAGTCAGTCAGGATCGGGATTTATTATTGAGAATTCCACTCTTCAAAGTCGGCGCTCGTAGCCTCGTAAAGGCAGTGATGTCCCTTGAAAGCGACAGGTTCTCTGTCTGCCGTCTCCTCTCTGCTCCGTTAACATTATGGGTAACTCATTCTGTCTGTCGTCTCCTCTCTGCTCTGTTAACATTATGGGTAACTCATTCTGTCTGTCGTCTCCTCTCTGCTCTGTTAACATTATGGGTAACTCATTCAAGTGGTAAATTAAATGTGAAATACATCCTCTATTGAGAAAACAACAATATATGTTGACAAAGACACTTCATACATTTGGAAACATATTTTTATTCAAATCAATATAGTCTTCAGTTAATTTCATACTATTTTAAAAGTAGGCTAACTGCAGTTGAATTTCAATGGACTTCTATGGGCTGGCCTGCAGTACACCGTTCTAACACACCGTTCTAACACACCGTTCTAACACACCGTTCTAACTTTCCCAAATCAGAAGCCATGGATGAGAAACCCGTCTACTGTTAAAGGCACGCGACACCGCTTTTACATCTGGCGACGCAGAGGCCTACAGCACAGCCAGGGCTAATCTGAAACGGGGCATCAAGAGGGCCAAGCATGACCACAAGCTGAGGGTTGAGGAGCACTTCGCTAACAACTCCGACTCCCGGCGCATGTGGCAAGGTATACAGGCTATTACTAACTACAAATCCACTAAAGCTTCACCTCTGTCCAGTGACACCTCCTTCCCTGACGGGCTAAATACTTGTTATGCTCGCTTTGATAGGGAGAATATGGAGACAGCCACCAAAGCTGTCCTCCCTACAAATCACCAGCCCCTCATACTCACCACCACTGACGTGCAGGCGGTACTGTGCAGGACAAATGCACGGAAGGCTGCTGGGCCTGACGGAATCCCTGGTCGGGTTCTCCAGGCCTGTGCTGTACAGCTATCCGGGGTTCTGACTGACATTTTCAACCTGTCCCTGACCCAAGCAATTGTTCCTATGTGCTTTAAAACCACCACCATCGTACCGGTACCGAAGCACCCCTCTGCTGAAAGGCTGACTGATTTCCGCCCTGTCGCACTCACCTCCATCATAATGAAGTGCTTCGAGAGGCTGGTCCTGGCTCATGTGAAATCCACCATCTCACAAACCCTAGACCAGTTCCAGTTTGCCTTTCGTGAAAACAGGAGCACGGAGGACGCCATTGCTACAGCCCTACACTTCACCATCTCTCACCTGGATACTGCCAACACTTGTGTGAGAATGCTATTCATAGATTTTAGCTCAGCATTCAACACAATCATCCCCTCCAAACTGATTAAGAAAATTACCGACCTTGACATTGACCCCCTGCTCTGTAACTGGATCCTTGACTTCCTTGTGAACAGGAAGGTCAGGATAGGCAACCTCACCTCCTCAACCATCACCCTGAACACTGGTCTCCCGCAGGGTTGTGTCCTGAGCCCCCTCCTATACTCCCTCTTCACTTTCGACTGCACCTGCACATGGCTCAAACCATGTCATCAAGTTCGCAGACGACACTACAGTGATTGGCCTTATCAAAAACAACGACGAACGCGCCTATATGGAGGAAGTACAACACCAGGTGAGGTGGTGCGCAGAGAACAACCTCGCCCTTAACACCTCCAAGACAAAGGAGCTGGTTGTGGACTTCACACAGCAGAGGGGGGCAGCATGCTCCGATCCTCATCGATGGTGTGGAGGTGGAGCGTGCATGTCACCAGCTTCAAGTTCCTAGGGGTCCACATATCTGAAGACCTCTCCTGGACCCTAAACACATCATCCCTCATAAAGAAGGCCCACCAGCGTCTCTTTTTCTTGAGGAGACTAAGGAAAGTCAAGCTATCCCACCTGACTCTGGAAAACTTTTACCGCTGTACCATTGAAAGTACATTGACCTACTGTATTACAGCTTGGTACGGAAACTGTACTGTTGCAGAGCGGAAATCACTACAGAAGGTGGTGAAAACTGCGCAGCGTATTATAGGCTCCTCATTACCATTGATTGAGTCCATCCACAAACAGCACTGCCAGTCTAAGGCCCTCAGCATCATCAAGGATGCCTCCCACCCCAACAACAGACTGTTCCACCCCTCCCATTCACAGAGGAGAAAGGGCTACAGATGCCTCAAGACTTCAACCACCCGATCCAGAAACAGCTTCTTCCCCTCAGTCATTGTCCTCTTGAACTCTCTGACCAAGAGATTATCGTCGTCGTCTCCCTACAGTTTGAGAGGGGGGGAGGTGGTGGAGTTAGCTGCTTTAGCGGACAGTTTGAGGGTCCAATGAAGTTAAGATGTTTTGTCCAAAGCACTTTTTACTACTTTCCATTGGTTCAATATTTTCAAAACAACACACAGACGTAAAGGGTGTTCAATAGCACTGATTTATGCCATAAAGAAAAATCAAAAACCTCAAAAATTGAGTTATGAGGTTTCCTATTGATTGATATTGTTGATAATCAAATAAAGGAATTATTCAGGCGTAGTGTAGACAGTGACACTGTGGATGTGTCAGTGTCTGATGGACTTAGACCACCAATAGGGACAAAGCTGTAATTGCTGTAGCCCCACCCCTTCTGTCTTCCCATTGGATGGGCTTTACAGAGTCATAGCTTTGGTTTGCAGCATGCTCCAGTCTCAGAATGTGGTTCATGGACTTAGACCAATAGGAACAAGCTGTTAGTGGATCAGTTTATTCTGCACCTCACATACTATGACACGCCCCCAGCCGAAAACATGTGTGTGTGTGTGTGTGTGTGTGTAATCCCTCTAAAGTCCTGTTCCCTGCAGAGACTAAATCGTTTGTAATCCCACAGCATTAGTAGCCTACGTTAGTGCACGCACGCACGCATGCACACACGCACACACGCACACACGCTACGTTAGCTCACGCACGCACGCCTCCTAACCGCTGTCCAGTTCACGCAGCAATGTGGCTTTAACATGAGAGCATGTCTGGCTGGTCTGGCTGGCAGACAGACAGACAGACAGACAGGCAGACAGGCAGACAGGCAGACAGACAGACAGACAGACAGACAGACAGACAGACAGACAGACAGACAGACAGACAGACAGTCGTGGAATGATCTACAGTCCAGACTAAAATTGGCTTTGAAAAAATTCCCTTGAGAAGTTTCAAAAGGGTCATCTTTGATGTACAGTCCAACACCTGCACATGTTTGGATATAACTAGCCTATGTTCATGCCTATTTATTTATTGGTTCAGATCGTGTAGATTGTGTATATGGTGTATTTTGCCCTGCTACTAAATAGTAGGACTGGGGACATTTTGTATTTATTCATAGGTACTAGTAAGATGTATTCTGGATGTTGTATTTATTCATAGGTACTGTAAGATGTATTCTGGATGTTGTATTTATTCATAGGTACTGTAAGATGTATTCTGGATGCTGTATTTATTCATAGGTACTGTAAGATGTATTCTGGATGCTGTATTTATTCATAGGTACTGTAAGATGTATTCTGGATGTTGTATTTATTCATAGGTACTGTAAGATGTATTCTGGATGTTGTATTTATTCATAGGTACTGTAAGGTGTATTCTGGAGGTTGTATTTATTCATAGGTACTGTAAGATGTATTCTGGATGCTGTATTTATTCATAGGTACTGTAAGATGTATTCTGGATGTTGTATTTATTCATAGGTACTGTAAGATGTATTCTGGATGTTGTATTTATTCATAGGTACTGTAAGATGTATTCTGGATGCTGTATTTATTCATAGGTACTGTAAGATGTATTCTGGATGTTGTATTTATTCATAGGTACTGTAAGATGTATTCTGGATGTTGTATTTATTCATAGGTACTGTAAGATGTATTCTGGATGCTGTATTTATTCATAGGTACTGTAAGATGTATTCTGGATGTTGTATTTATTCATAGGTACTTTAAGGTGTATTCTGGGTGTTGTATTTATTCATAGGTACTGTAAGATGTATTCTGGATGTTGTATTTATTCATAGGTACTGTAAGATGTATTCTGGATGTTGTATTTATTCATAGGTACTGTAAGATGTATTCTGGATGTTGTATTTATTCATAGGTACTGTAAGATGTATTCTGGATGCTGTATTTATTCATAGGTACTGTAAGATGTATTCTGGGTGTTGTATTTATTCATAGGTACTGTAAGATGTATTCTGGATGTTGTATTTATTCATAGGTACTGTAAGATGTATTCTGGATGCTGTATTTATTCATAGGTACTGTAAGATGTATTCTGGATGTTGTATTTATTCATAGGTACTTTAAGGTGTATTCTGGGTGTTGTATTTATTCATAGGTACTGTAAGATGTATTCTGGATGTTGTATTTATTCATAGGTACTGTAAGATGTATTCTGGATGTTGTATTTATTCATAGGTACTTTAAGGTGTATTCTGGGTGTTGTATTTATTCATAGGTACTGTAAGATGTATTCTGGATGTTGTATTTATTCATAGGTACTGTAAGATGTATTCTGGATGCTGTATTTATTCATAGGTACTGTAAGATGTATTCTGGGTGTTGTATTTATTCATAGGTACTGTAAGATGTATTCTGGATGTTGTATTTATTCATAGGTACTGTAAGATGTATTCTGGATGCTGTATTTATTCATAGGTACTGTAAGATGTATTCTGGATGTTGTATTTATTCATAGGTACTGTAAGATGTATTCTGGATGTTGTATTTATTCATAGGTACTGTAAGATGTATTCTGGATGTTGTATTTATTCATAGGTACTGTAAGATGTATTCTGGATGTTGTATTTATTCATAGGTACTGTAAGATGTATTCTGGATGCTGTATTTATTCATAGGTACTGTAAGATGTATTCTGGATGCTGTATTTATTCATAGGTACTGTAAGATGTATTCTGGATGTTGTATTTATTCATAGGTACTGTAAGATGTATTCTGGATGTTGTATTTATTCATAGGTACTGTAAGATGTATTCTGGATGTTGTATTTATTCATAGGTACTGTAAGATGTATTCTGGATGTTGTATTTATTCATAGGTACTGTAAGATGTATTCTGGATGTTGTATTTATTCATAGGTACTGTAAGATGTATTCTGGGTGTTGTATTTATTCATAGGTACTGTAAGATGTATTCTGGGTGTTGTATTTATTCATAGGTACTGTAAGATGTATTCTGGGTGTTGTATTTATTCATAGGTACTGTAAGATGTATTCTGGATGTTGTATTTATTCATAGGTACTGTAAGATGTATTCTGGATGCTGTATTTATTCATAGGTACTGTAAGATGTATTCTGGATGTTGTATTTATTCATAGGTACTGTAAGATGTATTCTGGATGCTGTATTTATTCATAGGTACTGTAAGATGTATTCTGGATGCTGTATTTATTCATAGGTACTTTAAGATGTATTCTGGATGTTGTATTTATTCATAGGTACTGTAAGATGTATTCTGGATGCTGTATTTATTCATAGGTACTGTAAGATGTATTCTGGATGTTGTATTTATTCATAGGTACTGTAAGATGTATTCTGGATGCTGTATTTATTCATAGGTACTGTAAGATGTATTCTGGATGTTGTATTTATTCATAGGTACTGTAAGATGTATTCTGGATGTTGTATTTATTCATAGGTACTGTAAGATGTATTCTGGATGTTGTATTTATTCATAGGTACTGTAAGATGTATTCTGGATGTTGTATTTATTCATAGGTACTGTAAGATGTATTCTGGATGTTGTATTTATTCATAGGTACTGTAAGATGTATTCTGGATGCTGTATTTATTCATAGGTACTGTAAGATGTATTCTGGATGTTGTATTTATTCATAGGTACTGTAAGATGTATTCTGGATGTTGTATTTATTCATAGGTACTGTAAGATGTATTCTGGAGGTTGTATTTATTCATAGGTACTGTAAGATGTATTCTGGATGTTGTATTTATTCATAGGTACTGTAAGATGTATTCTGGATGCTGTATTTATTCATAGGTACTGTAAGATGTATTCTGGATGCTGTATTTATTCATAGGTACTGTAAGATGTATTCTGGATGCTGTATTTATTCATAGGTACTGTAAGATGTATTCTGGATGCTGTATTTATTCATAGGTACTGTAAGATGTATTCTGGATGTTGTATTTATTCATAGGTACTTTAAGGTGTATTCTGGATGCTGTATTTATTCATAGGTACTGTAAGATGTATTCTTGATGTTGTATTTATTCATAGGTACTTTAAGGTGTATTCTGGATGCTGTATTTATTCATAGGTACTGTAAGATGTATTCTGGATGTTGTATTTATTCATAGGTACTTTAAGGTGTATTCTGGATGCTGTATTTATTCATAGGTACTTTAAGGTGTATTCTGGATGCTGTATTTATTCATAGGTACTGTAAGATGTATTCTGGATGCTGTATTTATTCATAGGTACTTTAAGGTGTATTCTGGATGTTGTATTTATTCATAGGTACTGTAAGGTGTATTCTGGATGCTGTATTTGCTGGTCCAAAATGTAACATTGATGATGTGGTATTGAAGTGTAATTTTATGTCTGCCTCTTGGCCAGTTCCCACTTGTACAGGAGACGCTGAGTCTCAATGTGTTTTTACTGGTTAAATAAAGGTTAAATAAATAAAAAGACAGACAGACAGACAGACAGACAGACAGACAGACAGACAGACAGACAGACAGACAGACAGACAGACAGACAGACAGACAGACAGACAGACAGACAGACAGAGCCTTCAATCAACTACCCGCGGCTCTTTCCCTCTTGTTCCTGTCGCCCTACTTCCTCTAATCATCGTTTCTGTCTTCCTTTCCTCAGCGGAGCTTTTTGATGGAACGAGTGTGTGTATGCGTGTGTGTGTGTGTGTGTGTGTGTGTGTGTGTGTGTGTGTGTGTGTGTGTGTATGCGTGTGTATGCGTGTGTGTGCGTATGCGTGTGTATGCGTGTGTGTGTGTATGCGTGTGTGTGCGTATGCGTGTGTGTGCGTGTGAGAGAGAAGAATTGCAAAGATTGAGAGTTGCCTTCAAACCTTCAGTACATTGTTGGTCTAACAGAGACACACTGAGTTAGAAGTGGGGAGACGGAGCACGTTATGCGCCCCGACATTTCCCTTGATTTATTCAGCAAACAGCAGGCTGCACACACACACACACACACACACACACACACACACACACACACACACACACACACACACACACACACACACACACACACACACACACACACACACGCGCACGCACACACACCAGCCCGCAGGCCAGGCGACGGAGCAGAAAACACACTTCCTAACATTTTAGTCTAGGTTTTATTTGTTGACGAAATTGTCAGTAGGCTATATTTAGTCTTAGTTTTATTCATCATAGCTTAGTTTGCATTTAGTTTCCATTTTGTTTTCGTCAGTGAAAAAAGGTTAGTCGACGAAATACGTGGTAAAAACTCAGGGACATTCAGTCATTCTGTGGCTGGTTGTCTGTAGCTGGTTGTCTGTGGCTGGTTGTCTGTAGCTGGTTGTCTATGGCTGGTTGTCTGGTTGTCTGTAGCTGGTTGTCTGTGTCTGGTTGTCTGTAGCTGGTTGTCTGTGTCTGGTTGTCTGTGGCTGGTTGTCTGTGTCTGGTTGTCTGTGTCTGGTTGTCTGTAGCTGGTTGTCTGTGTCTGGTTGTCTGTGGCTGGTTGTCTGGTTGTCTGTAGCTGGTTGTCTGTAGCTGGTTGTCTGTAGCTGGTTGTCTGTGGCTGGTTGTCTGGTTGTCTGTAGCTGGTTGTCTGTAGCTGGTTGTCTGTAGCTGGTTGTCTGTGGCTGGTTGTCTGTGGCTGGTTGTCTGTAGCTGGTTGTCTGTGGCTGGTTGTCTGTAGCTGGTTGTCTGTAGCTGGTTGTCTGTGGCTGGTTGTCTGTAGCTGGTTGTCTGTAGCTGGTTGTCTGTAGCTGGTTGTCTGTAGCTGGTTGTCTGTGGCTGGTTGTCTGTGTCTGGTTGTCTGTAGCTGGTTGTCTGTAGCTGGTTGTCTGTGGCTGGTTGTCTGTGGCTGGTTGTCTGTAGCTGGTTGTCTGTAGCTGGTTGTCTGTGGCAGGACTGATTCTGTACCTTAGAGTATATATCAATAGAGCGTCGCAGTCCCGTCGCAGTCCCCTACCATGGCCCAGTCCCGCCCCCTACCATGGCCCAGTCCCGCCCCCTACCATGGCCCAGTCCCGCCCCCTACCATGGCCCAGTCCCGCCCCCTACCATGGCCCAGGAAATGATTCTCCGTTCATTTTCCTCATAGACATTTCAGAAAGTATTTATTTAAAGATGTTTACGCCGCGGATAAAGCCAACTCGAGTCGTGACAAATCATGACAACAAACACAATTTTTTGGGCCGAACAAATAATTAGAAAGAAGAAAAAAACGGCAGGTTACAACACTTTTTTTGTTGTTTTTTATTCTTTGTAATTATTTGTTTGGTCCAAAATATTGTTTGTGTTGTCATGAGTTGTCACGACCCGAGTTGGCTTTGTCCTCTTTGTCCTCTTTGTCCTCTTTGTCCTCTTTGTCCTCTTTGTCCTCTTTGTCCTCTTGGTCCTCTTTGTCCTCTTTGTCCTCTTTGTCCTCTTTGTCCTCTTTGTCCGCGGCGTAACCGTCTTTAAATAAATACTTTAAGAAATGTCTATGGGAAAAATGCATTGGGATTCATGCATGGAGGCGATTTCACTAGCCTGGATCCAGCCCAAAGACCGGACTGGACCGGATCGGACTGGATCCAGCCCAAAGACCGGACTGGACCGGACCGGACTGGATCCAGCCCAAAGACCGGACTGGACCGGACCGGACTGGATCCAGCCCAAAGACCGGACTGGACCGGACCGGACTGGATCCAGCCCAAAGACCGGACTGGACCGGACCGGACTGGATGCAGCCCAAAGACCCCGCCCACTCTCTGAGTGGCCTGGATCCAGCCCAAAGACCACGCCCACTCTCTGAGTGGACTGGATCCAGCCCAAAGACCACGCCCACTCTCTGAGTGGACTGGATCCAGCCCAAAGACCGCGCCCACTCTCTGAGTGGACTGGATCCAGCCCAAAGACCGCGCCCACTCTCTGAGTGGACTGGATCCAGCCCAAAGACCGCGCCCACTCTCTGAGTGGACTGGATCCTGCCCAAAGACCACGCCAACTCTCTGAGTGGACTGGATCCAGCCCAAAGACCGCGCCCACTCTCTGAGTGGACTGGATCCAGCCCAAAGACCGCGCCCACTCTCTGAGTGGACTGGATCCAGCCCAATGACCACGCCCACTCTCTGAGTGGACTGGATCCAGCCCAAAGACCGCGCCCACTCTCTGAGTGGACTGGATCCAGCCCAAAGACCGCGCCCACTCTCTGAGTGGACTGGATCCAGCCCAAAGACCGCGCCCACTCTCTGAGTGGACTGGATCCAGCCCAATGACCACGCCCACTCTCTGAGTGGACTGGATCCAGCCCAAAGACCGCGCCCACTCTCTGAGTGGACTGGATCCAGCCCAAAGACCCCGCCCACTCTCTGAGTGGACTGGATCCAGCCCAAAGACCGCGCCCACTGCACTGTGAACCTATAATTTCTTCGGTACAAAAATGTATTATCCAATGAGAATCGGTGGTGGGGGTGGGTCTAACGAACAACCAATCAGCGCCGAGTCCCGTTTTCAGCGTCATCACGCAGCGCAACACACAGATGAAGGAGGGAAAAACAACACCAATGGCTACTGGTTGAGGGAAATTATAATCCCCTCCCCCTTAAAATCGCTCAGACAGGAGACAATGTCAGACTGAAGCTTCAAGAAAGCTACAGTCTGATAATCAGGCTACGATTTCACTCCTCCTGGAACAGAGTGCATTCTGGGATGGGATTGGGCCAAATCGTGAACGTGCTGCCGTTGACTTATCATTGCGCCGTTTGCGCGCGTTCACGTATATGAAACATAGTTTATTGGATCTTGTTTAGTCGATACACTTAATTGTTTTAGCTCATGCTCATTTGATTTAGCTATTTTGTCTCATCCGGTTAAGAAAATAGGTAGCTGATATATTGCACTTTTACCTTAGCGCTAGGTATACTCTTGGTTGCTTGTTTTTGCAGAAAATGCACTAAAGACTTCTGGTGATTAGTAGTTTTTGTTCCCTACCTATGTTGAATACACTTATTGTAAGTCGCTTTGGATAAAAGCGTCTGCTAAATGACTGTAATGTAATGTAATGTAATAGCGTTCACGTATATGAAACATAGCGTTCACGTATATGAAACATAGCGTTCACGTATATGAAACATAGCATTCACGTGTCATGCCCCAATAACATGAACGTGTGCAATGATAGTCAACAGACCAGTTCTGTCTCAATGATAGTCAACAGACCAGTTCTGTCTCAATGATAGTCAACAGACCAGTTCTGTCTCAATGATAGTCAACAGACCAGTTCTGTCTCAATGATAGTCAATAGACCAGTTCTGTCTCAATGATAGTCAACAGACCAGTTCTGTCTCAATGATAGTCAACAGACCAGTTCTGTCTCAATGATAGTCAACAGACCAGTTCTGTCTCAATGATAGTCAACAGACCAGTTCTGTCTCAATGATAGTCAACAGACCAGTTCTGTCTCAATGATAGTCAACAGACCAGTTCTGTCTCAATGATAGTCAACAGACCAGTTCTGTCTCAATGATAGTCAACAGACCAGTTCTGTCTCAATGATAGTCAACAGACCAGTTCTGTCTCAATGATAGTCAACAGACCAGTTCTGTCTCAATGATAGTCAACAGACCAGTTCTGTCTCAATGATAGTCAACAGACCAGTTCTGTCTCAATGATAGTCAACAGACCAGTTCTGTCTCAATGATAGTCAACAGACCAGTTCTGTCTCAATGATAGTCAACAGACCAGTTCTGTCTCAATGATAGTCAACAGACCAGTTCTGTCTCAAATTCGGCCAAATTCGGCCACTACGTCCATTTGGCCTCAGGGTTTCCTCTCTCAGGGTGCCGTCGCTATTAAGATATACTCTAAGATACGGACACCTCCATGACCCCTAGAGGTAGCTGTGACGCAACGGTCTCCATGGTAACGGTTGTGGTGGTTTCCTGTCTCCATGGTAACGGTTGTGGTGGTTTCCTGTCTCCATAGTAACGGTTGTGGTGGTTTCCTGTCTCCATAGTAACGGTTGTGGTGGTTTCCTGTCTCCATGGTAACGGTTGTGGTGGTTTCCTGTCTCCATAGTAACGGTTGTGGTGGTTTCCTGTCTCCATAGTAACGGTTGTGGTGGTTTCCTGTCTCCATGGTAACGGTTGTGGTGGTTTCCTGTCTCCATAGTAACGGTTGTGGTGGTTTCCTGTCTCCATAGTAACGGTTGTGGTGGTTTCCTGTCTCCATGGTAACGGTTGTGGTGGTTTCCTGTCTCCTCAGAAAGCGCGTCTGTCCAGGATACGAATGTCCAAGACGGGAAGTTCCAGCTTCCTGACCCTGAAGGCTCTGCACAGTAAGAGGAACGGCCTGTTCACCCCCGAGGCTCTGGAGCTGACGGTAAGACCGCTCACACATGCACGCCACACATGCACGCGCGGCACGCACGCACGCACGCACGCACGCACGCCACGCCACGCCATGCCATGCCACGCACACAGAAACCACAATGCGATGCCTTTCGGAACTCCTTCTGCATCGCCAGGTGAAATCCCTCTACTGCAGGGGTTCTCAGCGTTTTTGGCCGAAATTGAAAATTCTCACATGTCTCCCTCCTTCTCCGCTCCCTCCATTGGCTCCCGGTCGCTGCCCGCACAGAATACAAAACTCTGATGCTGGCATTCAAAGCAACCAAAAGGTATGGCTCCCCCATATCTTGCAAGTCTGATCGGACCCTACAAACCCTCCCGCGCACTCTGATCAGCCGACGCATGGAAGCAGGAAGTACCTTCACTAAAAACGCCGGGAGAACGCTCCACACGTCCCAAACCCTTCTCCCTTCTGGCTCCAAAACTATGGAATGCACTTCACATTGCAGTCAGAACTACAGACTCACTCCCAATCTAAACTATGGAATGAACTTCCCATTACAGTCAGAACTACAGACTCACTCCCAATCTAAACTATGGAATGAACTTCCCATTACAGTCAGAACTACAGACTCACTCCCAATCTAAATTATGGAATGAACTTCCCATTGCAGTCAGAACTACAGACTCACTCCCAATCTAAATTATGGAATGAACTTCCCATTGCAGTCAGAACTACAGACTCACTTCCGCCGTAGTCTGAAAACCCACCTCTTCAGACTCCACCATGGCCCGTAGCACTTACCCTAGCCCCTTAGATAGCACTTTATGTAGACTTAGCACTTACCCTACCCATGACATCTTTATGTAGACTTATAGCATCTTTATGTAGACTTAGCACTATAAAGTATACATCATAGATCCATTATATAGATATTCCACTGTTCTTAGCTTACGCATGTTTCATGATAACTACTTTTTATGTATGTGATGTATTGCCATGCTTTTTTGTTCTTGCTTAATGTAAATCGCTCTGGATTAAGAGTGTCTGCTAAATTGTATATTGTGGGTTGAATAGTGGCTACATCTGTCATTAACCACTAGCGCTTTACCACGAGACGAGACGTCCGCTTAACAAACGTTAAATTCCTGCTGCAGGACGCGTCGCGCTTCGTTCAGCTCGCAGCGCTCAGACGACGTGTTCTTTCATAAGCGCTGCATGTTTAACCCATTTTGGGCGGCAACCCCTCTTGGTGTGTTAAGCATTATGTTATACTTTAGCTATTGAAAAATAGCAGATCTACAAGCTCGTAGTACCGCGCTTACGAGCTTGTAGATCTGCTATTTTTGAAAAATCGTGAAAATGTGACACACATCTTTGAATAGGCCTATATATTCTTTCAGAGCGAACGTTTTTAACTCATATCTTTAAGTCTGGGGGGGGGGGGGGGGGGGGGGTTCCTGGAACTACATATTTTCAGATGGGGGTCGGCGGCCAAATACCGATAATTCTATGGGTTCTTGACATGAAATTGTTTGAGCACCACTGACATAGAAACATGGGGTTTTTCAGAAAACTAAATGTCTAAAGGTCTAAATGGTTAAATTCTTGCTGCAGGACGCGCAGCGCTTCGTTCAGCTCGCAGCGCTCAGCCAACGTTTTCTTTCATAAGTGCTGCTGATGTTTAATAAACGTCTCAGACACACATTGTCCAGAGCTGTGGTGTGTTTGGCTTCCACTGATGCAACACGTTGAAAGAAGCCTGTGAATGTGGAGCGACTATCTCTCTCTGACAACCACAGGCACGCTCCCTGTTAAAATGGTAAATGGTGCATTTATATAGCGCCTGTATCCAAGGCACTTTACATAGATAACTACATAGATAGATACTACTAGTAACTCTTCTATTAGATGGCTCTGGTGTGACTAATGTTTTTTCTTTTTCTTTTTGTCACGTGGTCCAAACGAGCGAGACTACTGCAGGTGCTGCGTTTTAGAGACGTGATCTCTCCCGACATGTTTGGAAACGGGTCGACGTGTTTGTTTACATTGTGCCCCCCCCACACCCCCCCCCCCACATTCGATGCCTTCAAGGGAATATATTATCTGACTTTATATAATATTATAACAGTGGGGATGAATATGACATTATTTCTATAATCCATCTTGTTATCACGACTCAGTGACCTGACAGTGATGTGTTACATTAACCCATTTTGACCTGAGATCAGATTCTAAAAATGTTCTTCTACATCCTGACAGTAGTATCTAGGCCTGAAGATGATTTTTAAAAATAAATTAACGTTGTTTTATTTTTTATATATTAATATATATAGAGCTTGTAGATCTGCTATTTAACAGCTAAAGTATAACATGACGGTTAGCAGTTGGACTGCGGATCACGACATTATCGTCTTTTGTAAAAAAAATTATCACTTTTAACACAATCAGTGCCGGAAGTCCTTCAAAATAGGAGCTCTGGGGTGCCGGAAAGACATGGCCGCTTTTACTCGGAAACCCACGACCCGGAAACAATCCACTAAAAAAAGTTTACTTTACATAGCTAGCTTACATTGCGATCGTTTTAATTTATACGATATATGATCCAAAAAGCGTTCATATTTTGTGGGAGAGACGGATGAGGAGCAGAAATGAATCGATCCGTTCAACACCACGGAGAGCGCCCTGGATTAGGAGAGACGAGTCATTCTTTCCACATTCTTTCATTATGGCGATCCAATCCGATCGGATTCAATGCTTTGAAATCGATACAGTAACTATTTAAAATACATTGATATTATTTAAGTAATTAAAACCCTCTTATTATTTTTTCTACTAAAAAATTGCTAAATACCTTGCACAACAATTTAGTAATAATACAATTGATTATCTGCATAGCAAAACGATTCGATACCGATTGTTCGCATTGCAAAACGATGCGATACATATAGTCAATGTTGCTGTTTTCATTTCGATATACTTGTTGGTAAAGGCTGGCATCAGCACTGCCCACATATTCACTCTCTGTGACTCACCTCTGTTGTTCTCTGGCACCAAGTCAGCCTCATCCCCGCATCCTCCCAGAGCCGCACGCACGCACGCACGCACGCACGCACGCACGCACGCACGCACGCACGCACGCACGCACGCACGCACGCACGCACGCACGCACGCACGCACGCACGCACGCGGGCACAACGTGGGCACGCACACACGGGGGCACAACGTGGGCACACACACACACGCGGGCAGGAGAGAGGAGAGCAGAGGAGGAGCAACACGACAAAAACAAGTCATTAACTAGTCATTGCTGCCCGAGGCCGTCCTGCAGCATACGATATGTCACCACGGATACACTTCATAATATCACGTTTGCACACAAACAGAAGGAGAAAATAGCACCCAGCATGGCTCGCGTGGGCACACACATGGGCACACACGCGGGCACACACGCGGGCACACACGCGGGCACACACGCGGGCACACACACGGGCAGGAGACAACATCTGAGGAGGAGGATCAACATGGAAAAAACAAGTCATTAACTAGTCATTAACTAGTCATTAACTAGTCATTAACTAGTCATTAACTAGTCATTAACTAGTCACTTCTGCCTGAGGCCAAACAGTAAGAAAACACAGACGGATATATTAGTGATAATATCCCTTTATGTTGTGTATCTACAGTGTGAACTAGTGGGCCGTGTGTGTCACACTTAATTCATTCCTCCCTCACTAGTGGGCTGTGTGTGTAACACTTAATTCATTCCTCCCTCACTAGTGGGCTGTGTGTGTAACACTTAATTTATTCCTCCCTCACTAGTGGGCCGTGTGTGTCACACTTAATTCATTCCTCCCTCACTACTGGGCCGTGTGTGTCACACTTAATTCATTCCTCCCTCACTACTGGGCCGTGTGTGTCACACTTAATTCATTCCTCCCTCACTACTGGGCTGTGTGTGTAACACTTAATTCATTCCTCCCTCACTACTGGGCCGTGTGTGTCACACTTAATTCATTCCTCCCTCACTACTGGGCCGTGTGTGTCACACTTAATTCATTCCTCCCTCACTACTGGGCCGTGTGTGTAACACTTAATTAATTCCTCCCTCACTACTGGGCCGTGTGTGTCACACTTAATTCATTCCTCCCTCACTACTGGGCTGTGTGTGTGTCACACTTAATTCATTCCTCCCTCACTACTGGGCCGTGTGTGTCACACTTAATTCATTCCTCCCTCACTAGTGGGCTGTGTGTGTCACACTTAATTCATTCCTCCCTCACTACTGGGCTGTGTGTGTCACACTTAATTCATTCCTCCCTCACTAGTGGGCTGTGTGTGTCACACTTAATTCATTCCTCCCTCACTACTGGGCCGTGTGTGTCACACTTAATTCATTCTTCCCTCACTACTGGGCTGTGTGTGTCACACTTAATTCATTCCCCCCTTCTGCCGGGGATTCGTTTAGTGACGAGCCGTGCTCCACTGATCGTTTCAGACGGGACTTTTGGGGGTCAGAGGAGAGCGCTTAAAGGGCCACTTCACCTCTGGAAGAAAATCCAGTTACTCAATGTTAATGGTATTTGTAATAGATAACAGTAGCACAATTTGAAATGAGCACCCTTTGACCAGAAAAATAATGAAGTCTGTGTGTTTGACTAGGGGTTGACTGGATTGCTGAATTCCTACAATGCCCATAATGCTTTGCTGCGCTGTTCCTCAGGGGGAGGCTGCGTGTAGGTGTGGCTTTATCCTCCCATTTTCTACAAACAACAAATACACATGGAAGTGACCCAGTGTTGCCATGTCTGCTTATTATAAGCAACTTTGGGCTTGTTTCCGTTGCTTGTAAATATTGGTGGTTCACTGGTTGATGTTTCTTTTTTTTGGTTTTTCTTGTTTCTAAAATGTAGTTGATTTTTGGGCTTTCTTCCAAATGTTTTTTACACCAGTGGTTCTCCATGAACATGCCAAGGAGGCAAGGACCCCCAAATTAATTTGTATTTTTCCACGTAATTTGTGCCATGGACATGGAGCCCTGTATTAGATATGTGTTGTTAAAATGTTTCAAAGATATTCCACATTTGCACTTTATCCACTCAAGATTTTTTTTGAAAATAGCCGGCATATGTGCCAAATATTCGCATAATCTAAATAACCAAAAATATATGTGTGTACATATTGTTTTTTGGGCTTGTTTGCACTTTGCATGGACATGGTTGCTTATTTCTCTCACAAAGTCAAAGAACTGGAAGTTTACATAATGTTTCCACTTTGCAGAAATACTAGCCATGGTTCACATGACGCTCGTATGACAGTCATGTTTCAGGGCTACAGAAATACTTACTTGATCAAGGTAAAAATATCCATATAAATGCACCATTTACGCCATGATAATACACAAACAATCTGAGGAAGGCAGCGGTGGGGGTGGCCTGGGGTTGTAGGTGGAACGGAGTAGCGACTAGGGACCCCCCTCAGGGTGGGGGTGGCCTGGGGTTGTAGGTGGAACGGAGTAGCGACTAGGGACCCCCCTCAGGGTGGGGGTGGCCTGGGGTTGTAGGTGGAACGGAGTAGCGACTAGGGACCCCCCTCAGGGTGGGGGTGGCCTGGGGTTGTAGGTGGAACGGAGTAGCGACTAGGGACCCCCCTCTGAGTGGGGGTGGCCTGGGGTTGTAGGTGGAACGGAGTAGCGACTAGGGACCCCCCTCAGGGTGGGGGTGGCCTGGGGTTGTAGGTGGAACGGAGTAGCGACTAGGGACCCCCCTCGGGGTGGGGGTGGCCTGGGGTTGTAGGTGGAACGGAGTAGCGACTAGGGACCCCCCTCAGGGTGGGGGTGGCCTGGGGTTGTAGGGACACCCAGGGGGACACCCCTCGGGGCTGTCTTCAGGTGTAGGTGTAGCCGTGTGTAGGTGACGTGCATACTCTACGGTGACGCGAGGTTAGACTGTTGTAGTCCGGAGGGGAGGGGCCATGAGCCTCATTACGTAGATAAGATGAATTCCTGACAGGGATATCTGAAAACAGGGATTGCGCTGCACACAAAAACCCAGGAAAAGTGTTTCTAGTGTCCTAAACATCATTAAAATAAGATCAGGTTGTGTCAGGGGTGAAGTGGCCCTTTAACGCTCAATGTGTGTGTGTGTGTGTGTGTGCGTGTGCGTGTGCGTGTGCGTGTGCGTGTGCGTGTGCGCGTGTGCGTGTGCGTGTGTGTGGGTGTGCGTCCGTGTGCGCGTGCGTGTGCGCGTGCACGTGCGCGTGTGTGTATGTGTGTGTGTGTGCGTGTGCGTGTGTGTGTGTGCGTGTGCGTGTGCGTCCGCGTCCGTGTGCGCGTGCGCGTGCACGTGCACGTGCGCGTGTGTGTATGTGTGTGTGTGTGTGTGTGTGTGTGCGCGCGTGTGTGTGTGTGCGCTCTGTTCCAGACGTCCAATTGAGGAGGAACAGAGGAAGGACACCTCTCTGTTGGAGAGCCAACACCACCATCTACTGCACTGTCTGGAGAAAACCACGGTGAGTAGTAGTCTCTCTCTCTCTCTCTCTCTCTCTCTCTCTCTCTCTGCTCTCTCTCTGCTCTCTCTCTCTCTCTCTCTCTCTCTCTCTCTCTCTCTCTCTCTGCTCTCTCTCTCTCTCTCTCTCTCTCTGCTCTCTCTCTCTCTCTCTCTCTCTCTCTCTCTGCTCTCTCTCTCTCTCTCTCTCTCTCTGCTCTCTCTCTCTCTCTCTCTCTCTCTCTCTCTCTCTCTCTGTGTCTCTCTCTCTCTCTCTCTCTCTCTCTCTCTCTCTCTCTCTCTCTCTCTCTGTATCTCTCTCTCTCTCTCTCTCTCTCTCTCTCTCTCTCTCTCTATCTCTCTCTCCTCTCTCTCTCTCTCTCTCTATCTCTCTCTATATCTCTCTCTCTCTCTACATATACTGTACTTGCTCGGTTTTTTTTTGTTGCAAACTATTCTTTACTGACAGTTAAAAACACATTAGGCCAACTCTCCAAGTTATCAGAATCATCTTCATCACATCACAGTGAAACAGAGCATGCTGTTCTTTTTGTGTTACATTATTTCGTTAGTTTTAGTTAATTGCAATAACCTTGGTGTGTGTGTGTGTGTGTGCATGTGTGCGTGCATGTGTGCGTGCGTGCGTGTTTCGACGTGCAGAACCATGAGTTCGTGGACGAGCGCTGCTACCAGCAGAGCTTCCTGGACAACAGCTCTCTGACGCACGGCGGCTACGCCTCGTCCAGCCGAAGCCCCTCCCCCTGCAGCCAGGAAGGGGGCGTGGCGGAAACATGTTGCTGCTCGCGGCGGCGCGGCGGGACCAGAGACCACACCCCTCTGTCCAACGCCAAGGGCGTGGCGACCCCGCCTCCTCCCCGCGTACGTACTGCACCACCCGCCCAACCACCACCACCCGCCGACGCATCGGCCCCCTGGCGCCGCCCTGCAGGAGCTCAGCACCATCCACATCCAACCGCTCAGCACCAGGTACAACACATCCCCCCCTCCCCCTTCACATCCACATCCAACCGCTCAGCACCAGGTACAACACATCCCCCCTCCCCCTTCACATCCACATCCCCCTCTCAGTACCAGGTACAACACATCCCCCCTCCCCCTTCACATCCACATCCCCCTCTCAGTACCAGGTACAACACATCCCCCCTCCCCCTTCACATCCACATCCCCCTCTCAGTACCAGGTACAACACATCCCCCCTCCCCCTTCACATCCACATACCCCTCTCAGTACCAGGTACAACACATCCCCCCTCCCCCTTCACATCCACATACCCCTCTCAGTACCAGGTACAACACATCCCCCCTCCCCCTTCACATCCACATCCCCCTCTCAGTACCAGGTACAACACATCCCCCCTCCCCCTTCACATCCACATCCCCCTCTCAGTACCAGGTACAACACATCCCCCCTCCCCCTTCACATCCACATACCCCTCTCAGTACCAGGTACAACACATCCCCCCTCCCCCTTCACATCCACATACCCCTCTCAGTACCAGGTACAACACATCCCCCCTCCCCCTTCACATCCAGATCCCCCTCTCAGTACCAGGTACAACACATCCCCCCTCCCCCTTCACATCCAGATCCCCCTCTCAGTACCAGGTACAACACATCCCCCCTCCCCCTTCACATCCACATCCAACCGCTCAGCACCAGGTACAACACATCCCCCCTCCCCCTTCACATCCACATCCCCCTCTCAGTACCAGGTACAACACATCCCCCCTCCCCCTTCACATCCACATCCAACCGCTCAGTACCAGGTACAACACATCCCCCCCCTCCCCCTTCACATCCACATCCAACCACTCAGTACCAGGTACAACACATCCCCCCCCTCCCCCTTCACATCCACATCCAACCACTCAGTACCAGGTACAACACATCCCCCCCCTCCCCCTTCACATCCACATCCAACCACTCAGTACCAGGTACAACACATCCCCCCTCCCCCTTCACATCCAACCGCTCAGTACCAGGTACAACACATCCCCCCTCCCCCTTCACATCCACATCCCCCTCTCAGTACCAGGTACAACACATCCCCCCTCCCCCTTCACATCCACATCCCCCTCTCAGTACCAGGTACAACACATCCCCCCTCCCCCTTCACATCCACATCCAACCACTCAGTACCAGGTACAACACATCCCCCCCCTCCCCCTTCACATCCACATCCAACCACTCAGTACCAGGTACAACACATCCCCCCTCCCCCTTCACATCCAACCGCTCAGTACCAGGTACAACACATCCCCCCTCCCCCTTCACATCCACATCCCCCTCTCAGTACCAGGTACAACACATCCCCCCTCCCCCTTCACATCCACATCCCCCTCTCAGTACCAGGTACAACACATCCCCCCTCCCCCTTCACATCCACATCCCCCTCTCAGTACCAGGTACAACACATCCCCCCTCCCCCTTCACATCCACATACCCCTCTCAGTACCAGGTACAACACATCCCCCCTCCCCCTTCACATCCAGATCCCCCTCTCAGTACCAGGTACAACACATCCCCCCTCCCCCTTCACATCCACATCCAACCGCTCAGCACCAGGTACAACACATCCCCCCTCCCCCTTCACATCCACATCCCCCTCTCAGTACCAGGTACAACACATCCCCCCTCCCCCTTCACATCCACATCCCCCTCTCAGTACCAGGTACAACACATCCCCCCTCCCCCTTCACA
Source organism: Electrona antarctica (assembly GCF_951216825.1). Taxonomy (NCBI): domain Eukaryota; kingdom Metazoa; phylum Chordata; class Actinopteri; order Myctophiformes; family Myctophidae; genus Electrona; species Electrona antarctica. The sequence goes on from NW_027638182.1 coordinate 27,048, forward strand.
TCCAGATCCCCCTCTCAGTACCAGGTACAACACATCCCCCCTCCCCCTTCACATCCACATCCAACCGCTCAGCACCAGGTACAACACATCCCCCCTCCCCCTTCACATCCACATCCCCCTCTCAGTACCAGGTACAACACATCCACCCTCCCCCTTCACATCCACATCCAACCGCTCAGCACCAGGTACAACACATCCCCCCTCCCCCTTCACATCCACATCCAACCGCTCAGCACCAGGTACAACACATCCCCCCTCCCCCTTCACATCCACATCCCCCTCTCAGTACCAGGTACAACACATCCCCCCTCCCCCTTCACATCCACATCCCCCTCTCAGTACCAGGTACAACACATCCACCCTCCCCCTTCACATCCACATCCCCCTCTCAGTACCAGGTACAACACATCCCCCCTCCCCCTTCACATCCACATCCCCCTCTCAGTACCAGGTACAACACATCCCCCCTCCCCCTTCACATCCAGATCCCCCTCTCAGTACCAGGTACAACACATCCCCCCTCCCCCTTCACATCCACATCCAACCGCTCAGCACCAGGTACAACACATCCCCCCTCCCCCTTCACATCCACATCCCCCTCTCAGTACCAGGTACAACACATCCACCCTCCCCCTTCACATCCACATCCAACCGCTCAGCACCAGGTACAACACATCCCCCCTCCCCCTTCACATCCACATCCAACCGCTCAGTACCAGGTAATACAAATGGGCTATAGGTATTGGTGCTATAAACATTGTAGGAAATACTTGCCTAAATGGGCGACGCACTGGGCAAACAGTTAGTACAAGCATTAGTGTTCTCACTAATTATGTTGTTTTTTCTCACAGCGTGACCCGTTGTGAGAACTGACATTTTCTTGTAGATCTGCAATGTTTTTTTTAATTATGGATTAATGCCAGTTAATCAAATGTCGTAATCTCATTTTGGCACAGTGATAGAGTAGCTATTCACAAGATTACATCTGGGGGCGTGTCACTGCATGTGGGGGCGTGTCATGGGGGCGTGTCACTGTATCTGGGGGAGTGTCATGGGGGCGTGTCACTGTATCTGGGGGCGTGCCACTGTCTCTGGGGGCGTGTCACTGTCTATGGAGGCGTGTCATGGGGGCGTGTCACTGTATATGGGGGCGTGTCAGTCTCTGGGGGCGTGTCATGGGGGCGTGTCACTGTCTCTGGGGGCGTGTCACTGTCTATGGGGGCGTGTCACTGTATATGGGGGCGTGTCATGGGGGCGTGTCACTGTATATAAGGGCGTGTCATGGGGGCGTGTCACTGTCTCTAGGGGCGTGTCACTGTCTCTGGGGGCGTGTCACTGTTCAGGTGGGGGGTGCAGATCCATCATAAAAATAAAAAAAAACGCAACCAGTTCTACAACCAAACTTCTGTTGGTGGAAAAGGAACCAGTTCTGTCTCTCTCTCTCTCTCTCTGTCTCTCTCTCTCTCTCTCTGTGTCTCTCTCTCTCTCTCTCTCTCAGTCGCTCCAGTCTCAACAGTCGCGTCACTGACGACCACACGGCGCCGCCGACGCACCACAACTGCCAGGGGGGTCACCCAGAGGTCACCAGGGGTCATCAGGGTCACGGAGGTCAGACCACCATGGCCATCGTCAGCATCCCCACGCCCCCCGAGGCGCCCAGCCCCGCCCACAGCCACTCCCCCAGCTCCCCCTCCCCCGCAGTGCCAGCGCCGTCCACCCAGAACGTTGTGAAGGTGTCGGCGCTGTGAGGGTCTGACCTCTGACCTCGCTGTGAGGTCACTGTGAGGTTCTGACCTCTGACCTCACTGTGAGGTCACTGTGAGGTTTTGACCTCTGACCTCACTGTGAGGAACGCAACGAAAAGAACGGACCAAGGACGAAGGATAGAGACTCGTTGTGACAGCCAGGCCACGGCGGGGCCGGGCCTGCCCTCTGCTGGACATGTACTGTAACGACATGGAACTCACTGTAAACTGACCGAGAACGGCTTTTAGATAACGTATGCGTGTGTGTGCGTGTGTGTGTGCACGTGCGAATGTCGGTGCGCGTGTCATTTTAGATGGAGACCGTGTGTGTGTGCGTGTGCGTGTGCGTGTGCGCGTGTGCGTCAGTGCATTTCCAAAGCACCAGAGACTTGAGATATATATACCAGAGTAAATGTTATGAGCCTCGATCGATACATGCTCGCTTCGCGTCGCCCAGTGCGTCGCCCAGTGCGTCGCCCAGTGCGACGCACTGGGCGACGCACTGGGCGACGCTCCATAACCAGGCTTGATAAGCCACTACGCTCCATAACAGGCTTGATAAGCCCAAAGCTTATTGATAACGGGTACTGGATAAGCCCAAAGCTTATTGATACCGTGTACTCGATAAGCCCAAAGCTTATTGATACCGGGTACTGGATAAGCCCAAAGCTTATTGATACCGGGTACTCGATAAGCCCAAAGCTTATTGATACCGGGCACTCGATAAGCCCAAAGCTTATTGATACCGGGCACTCGATAAGCCCAAAGCTTATTGATACCGGGCACTCGATAAGCCCAAAGCTTATTGATACCGGGCACTCGATAAGCCCAGAGCTTATTGATACCGGGCACTCGATAAGCCCAAAGCTTATTGATACCGGGCACTCGATAAGCCCAAAGCTTATTGATACCGGGCACTCGATAAGCCCAGAGCTTATTGATACCCGGTACTCGATAAGCCCAAAGCTTATTGATACCGGGTACCCAATAAGCTTGTTATGGGTTATTAACCGTGAGGGTTTGGAGCTCCATCCTAACCGTGAGGGTTTGGAGCTCCATCCTAACCGTGAGGGTTTGGAGCTCCATCCTAACCGTGAGGGTTTGGAGCTCCATCCTAACCGTGAGGGTTTGGAGCTCCATCCTAACCGTGAGGGTTTGGAGCTCCATCCTAACCGTGAGGGTTTGGAGCTCCATCCCTAACCGTGAGGGTTTGGAGCTCCATCCTAACCGTGAGGGTTTGGAGCTCCATCCTAACCGTGAGGGTTTGGAGCTCCATCCCTAACCGTGAGGGTTTCGAGCTCCATCCCTAACCTAACCTCCATCCTAACGGTGAGGGTTTGGAGCTCCATCCCTAACCGTAGATCGGCTGTCTGTCTATTGACGAGGCTGTAATGAAACGGTCACTGTGCACGGTGCACCTTCCTGTGAGGTCACTTCCTGTGAGATCCTCTCAGACACCAAACGGATCCGGGAAGACCACCAAGAATACAATTATCAAACTGGGTTATTTATTTGTTTCAATGAGATGATTTGACCTTTGACCTTTACAGTATGTTATTGTTTTTGTGTCATTTCAGAGTATAAATGATACTTTATTCCTTTCCAGGTACAAATATCATCATTCTTTTTAACGGTGATACAAGGTGTAGAAGGAGTGTCTGTTTTTAGCGAGTTTGATATCTGTGAATGTGTGTGGTGGTATAGGATGTGCGGGCGTACACGTGTTTGTGCGTGCGTGCGTGCGTGCGTTGCGTGCGTGCGTTGCGTGCGTGCGTGCGTGCGTGCGTGCGGATCAGAAACCTGGTTGTATAAACAGTGTAGTAGACCAGCTGCCACTCTGACATGGTTACACACCTTTCTGTCTAAAATTCTCAGCGCCTTTTTTAACACGATATGTGCCTGTTTTGTTTGGGTAAAAAAAAGAGATCCATTTGTTTGTATTTTACCTTTTTTACTTTTTTTCCCTCTGATGCTTAATGGACCCTCTTCACTAAGCCCCGCCCCCCCCTGTGCCCATTGGAGGAGATGCATGTTAAAAATGGCGGGATTTCTCCATATAAATAATCAATCATTTCAGTAGCAAGAGCTTCAAGGTGTCTTCTAAATCTAGTCAACCAGGCCTGCAGTATGCAGGCTATGCACTGGACACATGCACTGGACACATGCACTGGACAACATGTGCATGACATTATTTCAATAAACTGGAAATACGAGGAAATGTTAGAGGGATAAACTGTATCCAACTCAATCAACTTTAACGACCGTCCGACAAGAGCTTTCAAACTTTTCATGTATTGCACAGACTACGGTCATCAGTATTATTGCCACCACCTGGGTCAGTCGTGTTAACTTTCCCCGACGTTAAGCTGTGTGTGTGTTCAACAACACAGCCATGACGTTAAGCTGTGTATGTGTTCAACAACACAGCCATGACGTTAAGCTGTGTGTGTGTTCAACAACACAGCCATGACGTTAAGCTGTGTGTGTGTTCAACAACACAGCCATGACGTTAAGCTGTGTGTGTGTTCAACAACACAGCCATGACGTTAAGCTGTGTGTGTGTTCATCAACACAGCCATGACGTTAAGCTGTGTGTGTGTTCAACAACACAGCCATGACGTTAAGATGTGTGTGTGTTCAACAACACAGCCATGACGTTAAGCTGTGTGTGTGTTCATCAACACAGCCATGACGTTAAGATGTGTGTGTGTTCAACAACACAGCCCTGACGTTATGCTGTGTGTGTGTTCAACAACACAGCCATGATGTTAAGCTGTGTGTGTGTTCAACAACACAGCCATGACGTTAAGCTGTGTATGTGTTCAACAACACAGCCATGACGTTAAGCTGTGTGTGTGTTCAACAACACAGCCATGACGTTAAGCTGTGTGTGTGTTCAACAACACAGCCATGACGTTAAGATGTGTGTGTGTTCAACAACACAGCCATGACGTTAAGCTGTGTGTGTGTGTTCAACAACACAGCCATGACGTTAAGCTGTGTGTGTGTGTTCAACAACACAGCCATGACGTTAAGCTGTGTGTGTGTTCAACAACACAGCCATGACGTTAAGATGTGTGTGTGTTCAACAACACAGCCATGACGTTAAGATGTGTGTGTGTTCAACAACACAGCCATGACGTTAAGATGTGTGTGTGTGTTCAACAACACAGACATGCAAAAATAACACTGACGGCTATGAGGTGACTTTCCATCCTTAGCAACGGTTGCTGAACTATTTGGACCGTCACTTTTATAGGGCCGGAGGTTTAGCGAATTAAGGGTCCATCAAACCTTCCCTTTCTCTTCTCCGTTTCCTCTTTATAGCTCAACAGAACTTTTCAACTCCAATATCACACCACAGTTCAACTAGAAGCACAAGGCATTTTTTTAGCTGAGAATTTCTGACACAGAATCTTTGATCTGTCCACGGGAGCAGCCCGGGTACCGGGGGCGTGTCCAGGGACCGGGGGGTACCCGGGGGCGTGTCCAGGGACCGGGGGGTACCCGGGGGCGTGTCCAGGGACCGGGGGGTACCCGGGGGCGTGCACAGAGCGTTAGAGGCGCAGTGGCTGAAGTCCCGTAAGAGGGGCTTTTGGACAAAAATAGCAGATCTGCTTGTAGATCAGCTGTTTCCGGGGCGCAACCCCAGCACTCACTAGTGTGTAACGACATGGTACCCTAGCCCTAACCCCAACCCAGAACTCACTAGTGTGTAACGACATGGTACCCTAGCCCTAACCCCAACCCAGAACTCACTAGTGTGTAACGACATGGTACCCTAGCCCTAACCCCAACCCAGAACTCACTAGTGTGTAACGACATGGTACCCTAGCCCTAACCCCAACCCAGAACTCACTAGTGTGTAACTCAACCCAGCACTCACTAGTGTGTAACTCAACCCAGCACTCACTAGTGTGTAACGACATGGTACCCTAGCCCTAACCCCAACCCAGAACTCACTAGTGTGTAACGACATGGTACCTTAGCCCTAACCCCAACCCAGAACTCACTAGTGTGTAACGACATGGTACCTTAGCCCTAACCCCAACCCAGAACTCACTAGTGTGTAACGACATGGTACCTTAGCCCTAACCCCAACCCAGAACTCACTAGTGTGTAACGACATGGATCAACCCAGACATGGGACAACCCAGCACTCACTAGTGTGTAACTCAACCCAGCACTCACTAGTGTGTAACTCAACCCAGCACTCACTAGTGTGTAACCCAGCACTCACTAGTGTGTAACTCAACCCAGCACTCACTAGTGTGTAACGACATGGATTTCTAAACAAATTAGTTCAACACAAAATGCTGCGTTCCAAGTTCAGGAGACTTCGGGGGGGGGAAAGCTATTCTCCTGAACGCTGCCTTCCTTCCGGCATGGCATGGAAAGGAGAGGGAGTGGCGTTTTGCATTTCTTCCACCATGTAGTAAATGCTACATTCGTGGTCTGGAGAGGGCAGGTGTTTTACAGACGGGGTAAAAGGGGCAGGCGCTGAAGCCCCCTTTGATGTCTTATGTGTGCACGTCCCTGACCCCGGGTTCTTTGTGACAGAATCTGTCCACGGGACCAGCCCAGCCCGCGGTACCCTAGCCCTAACCCCAGCCCAGCCCGCGGTACCCTAGCCCTAACCCCAGCCCGGCCCGCGGTACCCTAGCCCTAACCCCAGCCCAGCCCGCGGTACCCTAGCCCTAACCCCAGCCCAGCCCGCGGTACCCTAGCCCTAACCCCAGCCCAGCCCGCGGTACCCTAACCCTAACCCCAGCCCAGCCCGCGGTACCCTAGCCCTAACCCCAGCCCGGCCCGCGGTACCCTAGCCCTAACCCCAGCCCAGCCCACGGTACCCTAGCCCTAACCCGGCCCGCGGTACCCTAGCCCTAACCCCAGCCCAGCCCGCGGTACCCTAGCCCTAACCCGGCCCGCGGTACCCTAGCCCTAACCCTAACCCTAACCCCAGCCCAGCCCGCGGTACCCTAGCCCTAACCCCAGCCCGGCCCGCGGTACCCTAGCCCTAACCCCAGCCCAGCCCGCGGTACCCTAGCCCTAACCCCAGCCCGGCCCGCGGTACCCTAGCCCTAACCCCAGCCCGGCCTGCGGTACCCTAGCCCTAACCCCAGCCCGGCCTGCGGTACCCTAGCCCTAACCCCAGCCCAGCCTGCGGTACCCTAGCCCTAACCCCAGCCTGCGGTACCCTAGCCCTAACCCCAGCCCGGCCTGCGGTACCCTAGCCCTAACCCCAGCCCGGCCTGCGGTACCCTAGCCCTAACCCCAGCCCAGCCCGCGGTACCCTAGCCCTAACCCCAGCCCGGCCTGCGGTACCCTAGCCCTAACCCCAGCCCGCGGTACCCTAGCCCTAACCCCAGCCCGGCCCGCGGTACCCTAGCCCTAACCCCAGCCCGCGGTACCCTAGCCCTAACCCCAGCCCAGCCCGCGGTACCCTAGCCCTAACCCCAGCCCAGCCCGCGGTACCCTAGCCCTAACCCCAGCCCAGCCCGCGGTACCCTAGCCCTAACCCCAGCCCGGCCCGCGGTACCCTAGCCCTAACCCCAGCCCGGGGTTCTTTGTGAATATTGTTAATAGAATATTTTGTAATATTTGGCCATCGATCGTTGCCGGGGCAGGACCAAGTGAAGCTGTCAATCTATTCTGTCTCTGTCTGTCTCCTTCTCCCCGCGACCCGAGTCCGGATAAGCGGTCGAAGATGGATGAACTCCTCTCTCTCTCTCTCTCTCTTTCTCGACCTTTCTCTCTCTCTCTACCTCTACCTCTCGCGTTGTTGTCCCGTTGTACACCCCCCCCCCCCCCCGTGCGCGCCCCCTCCTGTGTGAACAGCGCTATGCTACCCCCCCCCCCCCCCCCCATGTTCTGTTTCTAAGTTGAGTATATTGTTGAACTCTTTGTGATTTAGAGGATCAACGTTTGATGTAAATGTACGTTTTTGTCCCACTCTGTAGGTTTTGAGGAATTTAATCGTTATTTTGGTTTTATTTATTTCCTTTTTATTTTATTTTAATCAATCATTACTTTTGTTTCGACTCTCAGGGGAACTTGAAGCGGGGGGGAGGGGAGGTGGGGGGGGGGGGGGGGGGGGGATTACAAGCCTACATTTAGTTTTTAATTAAAGTTTCGAAACATTTTCAAAAAACATTCCCAAAAAAAAGCAAAAAACTAAACATTATACCTTATAATTAAATTAAATTTCATGTAGAAATAAGCAACAAATGTCAGAGATTCCATAAATTAGAAAGCAAATGTTTAAGAAGTAGTGAAAACAGGCGATCTACAAGCTGTCCTGAACATTGTATTGATAATAACATTATATGAAAAACGACCTGGGGGCCCGCTGCAGGGTCCTGGGGGCCCGCTGCAGGGTGCTGGGGGCCCCCTGCAGGGTCCTGGGGGCCTCCTGCAGGGTCCTGGGGGCCCACTGCAGGGTCCTGGGGGCCCCCTGCAGGGTCCTGGGGGCCCACTGCAGGGTCCTGGGGGCCCCCTGCAGGGTCCTGGGGGCCCCCTGCAGGGTGCTGGGGGCCCCCTGCAGGGTCCTGGGGGCCCGCTGCAGGGGTGAAGTAGAAGAACGAACCCCTGCAGGGTCCTGGGGGCCCCCTGCAGGGTCCTGGGGGCCCCCTGCAGGGTCCTGGGGGCCCCCTGCAGGGGTGAAGTAGAAGAACGAACCCCTGCAGGGTCCTGGGGGCCCACTGCAGGGTCCTGGGGGCCCCCTGCAGGGGTGAAGTAGAAGAACGAACCCCTGCAGGGTCCTGGGGGCCCCCTGCAGGGTCCTGGGGGCCCCCTGCAGGGGTGAAGTAGAAGAACGAACCCCTGCAGGGTCCTGGGGGCCCCCTGCAGGGTCCTTGGGGCCCACTGCAGGGTCCTGGGGGCCCCCTGCAGGGGTGAAGTAGAAGAACGAACCCCTGCAGGGTCCTGGGGGCCCCCTGCAGGGTCCTGGGGGCCCCCTGCAGGGGTGAAGTAGAAGAACGAACCCCTGCAGGGTCCTGGGGGCCCCCTGCAGGGTCCTGGGGGCCCACTGCAGGGTCCTGGGGGCCCACTGCAGGGTGCTGGGGGCCCCCTGCAGGGTCCTGGGGGCCCCCTGCAGGGTCCTGGGGACCCGCTGCAGGGTCCTGGGGGCAGGGTCCTGGGGGCCCCCTGCAGGGTCCTGGGGGCCCCCTGCAGGGTCCTGGGGGCCCCCTGCAGGGGTGAAGTAGAAGTAGTTCTCGCTGATCCATGGTATATTATTGTACCGCCAGACCCCCAAAATAAATCAAAAAAAGATATATACATAAAATAAAAAAGCCAAAAATGTTCAACATTGAGTTGGATCTGATGGTTCGTGGTGTTACTAGTAGTGACCTATAGCACTAGGACACTATAGTACCAGTTGGATCAGATGGTTCATGGTGTTACTAGTAGTGACCTCTAGCACTAGGACACTATAGTACCAGTTGGATCAGATGGTTTGTGGTGTTACTAGTAGTGACCTATAGCACTAGGACACTATAGTACCAGTTGGATCAGATGGTTCATGGTGTTACTAGTAATGACCTCTAGCACTAGGACACTATAGTACCAGTTGGATCAGATGGTTCGTGGTGTTACTAGTAGTGACCTATAGCACTAGGACACTATAGTACCAGTTGGATCAGATGGTTCGTGGTGTTACTAGTAGTGACCTATAGCACTAGGACACTATAGTACCAGTTGGATCAGATGGTTCATGGTGTTACTAGTAGTGACCTCTAGCACTAGGACACTATAGTACCAGTTGGATCAGATGGTTTGTGGTGTTACTAGTAGTGACCTATAGCACTAGGACACTATAGTACCAGTTGGATCAGATGGTTTGTGGTGTTACTAGTAGTGACCTATAGCACTAGGACACTATAGTACCAGTTGGATCAGATGGTTCGTGGTGTTACTAGTAGTGACCTCTAGCACTAGGACACTATAGTACCAGTTGGATCAGATGGTTTGTGGTGTTAATAGTAGTGACCTCTAGCACTAGGACACTATAGTACCAGTTGGATCAGATGGTTCATGGTGTTACTAGTAGTGACCTCTAGCACTAGGACACTATAGTACCAGTTGGATCAGATGGTTTGTGGTGTTACTAGTAGTGACCTATAGCACTAGGACACTATAGTACCAGTTGGATCAGATGGTTCATGGTGTTACTAGTAATGACCTCTAGCACTAGGACACTATAGTACCAGTTGGATCAGATGGTTCGTGGTGTTACTAGTAGTGACCTATAGCACTAGGACACTATAGTACCAGTTGGATCAGATGGTTCGTGGTGTTACTAGTAGTGACCTATAGCACTAGGACACTATAGTACCAGTTGGATCAGATGGTTCATGGTGTTACTAGTAGTGACCTCTAGCACTAGGACACTATAGTACCAGTTGGATCAGATGGTTTGTGGTGTTACTAGTAGTGACCTATAGCACTAGGACACTATAGTACCAGTTGGATCAGATGGTTTGTGGTGTTACTAGTAGTGACCTATAGCACTAGGACACTATAGTACCAGTTGGATCAGATGGTTCGTGGTGTTACTAGTAGTGACCTCTAGCACTAGGACACTATAGTACCAGTTGGATCAGATGGTTTGTGGTGTTAATAGTAGTGACCTATAGCACTAGGACACTATAGTACCAGTTGGATCAGATGGTTCATGGTGTTACTAGTAATGACCTATAGCACTAGGACACTATAGTACCAGTTGGACCAGATGGTTCATGGTGTTACTAGTAGTGACCTCTAGCACTAGGACACTATAGTACCAGTTGGATCAGATGGTTTGTGGTGTTACTAGTAGTGACCTATAGCACTAGGACACTATAGTACCAGTTGGATCAGATGGTTCATGGTGTTACTAGTAGTGAGCTATAGCACTAGGACACTATAGTACCAGTTGGATCAGATGGTTCGTGGTGTTACTAGTAATGACCTATAGCACTAGGACACTATAGTACCAGTTGGATCAGATGGTTTGTGGTGTTAATAGTAGTGACCTCTAGCACTAGGACACTATAGTACCAGTTGGATCAGATGGTTCATGGTGTTACTAGTAGTGACCTCTAGCACTAGGACACTATAGTACCAGTTGGATCAGATGGTTTGTGGTGTTACTAGTAGTGACCTATAGCACTAGGACACTATAGTACCAGTTGGATCAGATGGTTTGTGGTGTTACTAGTAGTGACCTATAGCACTAGGACACTATAGTACCAGTTGGATCAGATGGTTCATGGTGTTACTAGTAGTGACCTATAGCACTAGGACACTATAGTACCAGTTGGATCAGATGGTTCGTGGTGTTACTAGTAGTGACCTCTAGCACTAGGACACTATAGTACCAGTTGGATCAGATGGTTCGTGGTGTTACTAGTAGTGACCTACAGCACTAGGACACTATAGTACCAGTTGGATCAGATGGTTCATGGTGTTACTAGTAGTGACCTATAGCACTAGGACACTATAGTACCAGTTGGATCAGATGGTTCATGGTGTTACTAGTAGTGACCTACAGCACTAGGACACTATAGTACCAGTTGGATCAGATGGTTCCTGGTGTTACTAGTAGTGACCTCTAGCACTAGGACACTATAGTACCAGTTGGATCAGATGGTTCGTGGTGTTACTAGTAGTGACCTATAGCACTAGGACACTATAGTACCAGTTGGATCAGATGGTTCATGGTGTTACTAGTAGTGACCTCTAGCACTAGGACACTATAGTACCAGTTGGATCAGATGGTTCATGGTGTTACTAGTAGTGACCTCTAGCACTAGGACACTATAGTACCAGTTGGATCAGATGGTTCATGGTGTTACTAGTAGTGACCTATAGCACTAGGACACTATAGTACCAGTTGGATCAGATGGTTCGTGGTGTTACTAGTAGTGACCTATAGCACTAGGACACTATAGTACCAGTTGGATCAGATGGTTCATGGTGTTACTAGTAGTGACCTATAGCACTAGGACACTATAGTACCAGTTGGATCAGATGGTTCCTGGTGTTACTAGTAGTGACCTCTAGCACTAGGACACTATAGTACCAGTTGGATCAGATGGTTTGTGGTGTTACTAGTAGTGACCTATAGCACTAGGACACTATAGTACCAGTTGGATCAGATGGTTCATGGTGTTACTAGTAGTGACCTATAGCACTAGGACACTATAGTACCAGTTGGATCAGATGGTTCATGGTGTTACTAGTAGTGACCTATAGCACTAGGACACTATAGTACCAGTTGGATCAGATGGTTCATGGTGTTACTAGTAGTGACCTATAGCACTAGGACACTATAGTACCAGTTGGATCAGATGGTTCATGGTGTTACTAGTAGTGACCTATAGCACTAGGACACTATAGTACCAGTTGGATCAGATGGTTCCTGGTGTTACTAGTAGTGACCTCTAGCACTAGGACACTATAGTACCAGTTGGATCAGATGGTTCGTGGTGTTACTAGTAGTGACCTCTAGCACTAGGACACTATAGTACCAGTTGGATCAGATGGTTCATGGTGTTACTAGTAGTGACCTATAGCACTAGGACACTATAGTACCAGTTGGATCAGATGGTTTGTGGTGTTACTAGTAGTGACCTCTAGCACTAGGACACTATAGTACCAGTTGGATCAGATGGTTCATGGTGTTACTAGTAGTGACCTATAGCACTAGGACACTATAGTACCAGTTGGATCAGATGGTTCGTGGTGTTACTAGTAGTGACCTCTAGCACTAGGACACTATAGTACCAGTTGGATCAGATGGTTCATGGTGTTACTAGTAGTGACCTCTAGCACTAGGACACTATAGTACCAGTTGGATCAGATGGTTCGTGGTGTTACTAGTAGTGACCTATAGCACTAGGACACTATAGTACCAGTTGGATCAGATGGTTCGTGGTGTTACTAGTAGTGACCTCTAGCACTAGGACACTATAGTACCAGTTGGATCAGATGGTTCATGGTGTTACTAGTAGTGACCTATAGCACTAGGACACTATAGTACCAGTTGGATCAGATGGTTCATGGTGTTACTAGTAGTGACCTCTAGCACTAGGACACTATAGTACCAGTTGGATCAGATGGTTCGTGGTGTTACTAGTAGTGACCTCTAGCACTAGGACACTATAGTACCAGTTGGATCAGATGGTTCCTGGTGTTACTAGTAGTGACCTATAGCACTAGGACACTATAGTACCAGTTGGATCAGATGGTTCCTGGTGTTACTAGTAGTGACCTCTAGCACTAGGACACTATAGTACCAGTTGGATCAGATGGTTCGTGGTGTTACTAGTAGTGACCTATAGCACTAGGACACTATAGTACCAGTTGGATCAGATGGTTCGTGGTGTTACTAGTAGTGACCTACAGCACTAGGACACTATAGTACCAGTTGGATCAGATGGTTCATGGTGTTACTAGTAGTGACCTCTAGCACTAGGACACTATAGTACCAGTTGGATCAGATGGTTCGTGGTGTTACTAGTAGTGACCTCTAGCACTAGGACACTATAGTACCAGTTGGATCAGATGGTTCCTGGTGTTACTAGTAGTGACCTATAGCACTAGGACACTATAGTACCAGTTGGATCAGATGGTTCCTGGTGTTACTAGTAGTGACCTCTAGCACTAGGACACTATAGTACCAGTTGGATCAGATGGTTCGTGGTGTTACTAGTAGTGACCTATAGCACTAGGACACTATAGTACCAGTTGGATCAGATGGTTCGTGGTGTTACTAGTAGTGACCTCTAGCACTAGGACACTATAGTACCAGTTGGATCAGATGGTTCCTGGTGTTACTAGTAGTGACCTATAGCACTAGGACACTATAGTACCAGTTGGATCAGATGGTTCGTGGTGTTACTAGTAGTGACCTATAGCACTAGGACACTATAGTACCAGTTGGATCAGATGGTTCATGGTGTTACTAGTAGTGACCTATAGCACTAGGACACTATAGTACCAGTTGGATCAGATGGTTCATGGTGTTACTAGTAGTGACCTCTAGCACTAGGACACTATAGTACCAGTTGGATCAGATGGTTCGTGGTGTTACTAGTAGTGACCTACAGCACTAGGACACTATAGTACCAGTTGGATCAGATGGTTCATGGTGTTACTAGTAGTGACCTATAGCACTAGGACACTATAGTACCAGTTGGATCAGATGGTTCATGGTGTTACTAGTAGTGACCTACAGCACTAGGACACTATAGTACCAGTTGGATCAGATGGTTCCTGGTGTTACTAGTAGTGACCTCTAGCACTAGGACACTATAGTACCAGTTGGATCAGATGGTTCGTGGTGTTACTAGTAGTGACCTATAGCACTAGGACACTATAGTACCAGTTGGATCAGATGGTTCGTGGTGTTACTAGTAGTGACCTATAGCACTAGGACACTATAGTACCAGTTGGATCAGATGGTTCATGGTGTTACTAGTAGTGACCTATAGCACTAGGACACTATAGTACCAGTTGGATCAGATGGTTCATGGTGTTACTAGTAGTGACCTATAGCACTAGGACACTATAGTACCAGTTGGATCAGATGGTTTGTGGTGTTACTAGTAGTGACCTCTAGCACTAGGACACTATAGTACCAGTTGGATCAGATGGTTCATGGTGTTACTAGTAGTGACCTATAGCACTAGGACACTATAGTACCAGTTGGATCAGATGGTTCATGGTGTTACTAGTAGTGACCTATAGCACTAGGACACTATAGTACCAGTTGGATCAGATGGTTCATGGTGTTACTAGTAGTGACCTATAGCACTAGGACACTATAGTACCAGTTGGATCAGATGGTTCCTGGTGTTACTAGTAGTGACCTCTAGCACTAGGACACTATAGTACCAGTTGGATCAGATGGTTCGTGGTGTTACTAGTAGTGACCTCTAGCACTAGGACACTATAGTACCAGTTGGATCAGATGGTTCATGGTGTTACTAGTAGTGACCTATAGCACTAGGACACTATAGTACCAGTTGGATCAGATGGTTCGTGGTGTTACTAGTAGTGACCTCTAGCACTAGGACACTATAGTACCAGTTGGATCAGATGGTTCATGGTGTTACTAGTAGTGACCTATAGCACTAGGACACTATAGTACCAGTTGGATCAGATGGTTCGTGGTGTTACTAGTAGTGACCTCTAGCACTAGGACACTATAGTACCAGTTGGATCAGATGGTTCATGGTGTTACTAGTAGTGACCTCTAGCACTAGGACACTATAGTACCAGTTGGATCAGATGGTTCGTGGTGTTACTAGTAGTGACCTATAGCACTAGGACACTATAGTACCAGTTGGATCAGATGGTTCGTGGTGTTACTAGTAGTGACCTATAGCACTAGGACACTATAGTACCAGTTGGATCAGATGGTTTGTGGTGTTACTAGTAATGACCTATAGCACTAGGACACTATAGTACCAGGTACTAAAACACTAGTCATTTAGTACCGTATCAAAACGTGACAACAGCAGCTGCCAGTATTAGGGTTTTAGTGAAACTGTAGGTAAAATAATTCACCTCGGCTAAGAAAATAATACTCTTCCAGAGAGGAGAGGGGTGGGGCAGAGAGGAGAGGGGTGGGGCAGAGAGGAGAGGGGTGGGGCAGAGAGGAGAGGGGTGGGGCAGAGAGGAGAGGGGTGGGGCAGAGAGGAGAGGGGTGGGGCAGAGAGGAGAGGGGTGGGGCAGAGAGGAGAGGGGTGGGGCAGAGAGGAGAGGGGTGGGGCAGAGAGGAGAGGGGTGGGGCAGAGAGGAGAGGGGTGGGGCCGAGAGGAGAGGGGTGGGGCCGAGAGGAGAGGGGTGGGGCAGAGAGGAGAGGGGTGGGGCAGAGAGGAGAGGAGAGGGGTGGGGCAGAGAGGAGAGGGGTGGGGCAGAGAGGAGAGGGGTGGGGCCGAGAGGAGAGGGGTGGGGCCGAGAGGAGAGGGGTGGGGCCGAGAGGAGAGGGGTGGGGCAGAGAGGAGAGGGGTGGGGCAGAGAGGAGAGGGGTGGGGCCGAGAGGAGAGGGGTGGGGCAGAGAGGAGAGGGGTGGGGCAGAGAGGAGAGGAGAGGGGTGGGGCCGAGAGGAGAGGGGTGGGGCAGAGAGGAGAGGGGTGGGGCAGAGAGGAGAGGGGTGGGGCAGAGAGGAGAGGGGTGGGGCCGAGAGGAGAGGGGTGGGGCAGAGAGGAGAGGGGTGGGGCCGAGAGGAGAGGGGTGGGGCCGAGAGGAGAGGGGTGGGGCCGAGAGGAGAGGGGTGGGGCAGAGAGGAGAGGGGTGGGGCAGAGAGGAGAGGGGTGGGGCCGAGAGGAGAGGGGTGGGGCAGAGAGGAGAGGGGTGGGGCAGAGAGGAGAGGAGAGGGGTGGGGCCGAGAGGAGAGGGGTGGGGCAGAGAGGAGAGGGGTGGGGCCGAGAGGAGAGGGGTGGGGCAGAGAGGAGAGGGGTGGGGCAGAGAGGAGAGGAGAGGGGTGGGGCCGAGAGGAGAGGGGTGGGGCCGAGAGGAGAGGGGTGGGGCAGAGAGGAGAGGGGTGGGGCAGAGAGGAGAGGGGTGGGGCAGAGAGGAGAGGGGTGGGGCCGAGAGGAGAGGGGTGGGGCAGAGAGGAGAGGGGTGGGGCAGAGAGGAGAGGGGTGGGGCAGAGAGGAGAGGGGTGGGGCAGAGAGGAGAGGGGTGGGGCAGAGAGGAGAGGGGTGGGGCCGAGAGGAGAGGGTGGGGCAGAGAGGAGAGGGGTGGGGCAGAGAGGAGAGGGGTGGGGCCGAGAGGAGAGGGTGGGGCAGAGAGGAGAGGGGTGGGGCCGAGAGGAGAGGGTGGGGCAGAGAGGAGAGGGGTGGGGCAGAGAGGAGAGGGGTGGGGCAGAGAGGGGTGGGGCAGAGATGAGAGGGGTGGGGCCGAGAGGAGAGGGGTGGGGCAGAGAGGAGAGGGGTGGGGCCGAGAGGAGAGGGGTGGGGCAGAGAGGGGTGGGGCAGAGATGAGAGGGGTGGGGCCGAGAGGAGAGGGGTGGGGCAGAGAGGAGAGGGGTGGGGCAGAGAGGAGAGGGGTGGGGCCGAGAGGAGAGGGGTGGGGCAGAGATGAGAGGGGTGGGGCCGAGAGGAGAGGGGTGGGGCAGAGAGGAGAGGGGTGGGGCAGAGAGGAGAGGGGTGGGGCCGAGAGGAGAGGGGTGGGGCAGAGAGGAGAGGGGTGGGGCCGAGAGGAGAGGGGTGGGGCAGAGAGGAGAGGGGTGGGGCCGAGAGGAGAGGGGTGGGGCCGAGAGGAGAGGGGTGGGGCAGAGAGGAGAGGGGTGGGGCCGAGAGGAGAGGGGTGGGGCAGAGAGGAGAGGGGTGGGGCAGAGAGGAGACGGGTGGGGCCGAGAGGAGAGGGGTGGGGCCGAGAGGAGAGGGGTGGGGCCGAGAGGAGAGGGGTGGGGCCGAGAGGAGAGGGGTGGGGCCGAGAGGAGAGGGGTGGGGCAGAGAGGAGAGGGGTGGGGCCGAGAGGAGAGGGGTGGGGCACAGAGGAGAGGGGTGGGGCAGAGAGGAGAGGAGTGGGGCAGAGATGAGAGGGGTGGGGCACAGAGGAGAGGGGTGGGGCAGAGATGAGAGGGGTGGGGCCGAGAGGAGAGGGGTGGGGCCGAGAGGAGAGGGGTGGGGCAGAGAGGAGAGGGGTGGGGCAGAGAGGAGAGGGGTGGGGCAGAGAGGAGAGGGGTGGGGCAGAGATGAGAGGGGTGGGGCACAGAGGAGAGGGGTGGGGCAGAGAGGAGAGGGGTGGGGCAGAGAGGAGAGGGGTGGGGCCGAGAGGGGTGGGGCAGAGAGGAGAGGGGTGGGGCAGAGAGGAGAGGGGTGGGGCAGAGAGGAGAGGGGTGGGGCAGAGAGGAGAGGGGTGGGGCCGAGAGGAGAGGGGTGGGGCAGAGAGGAGAGGGGTGGGGCAGAGAGGAGAGGGGTGGGGCCGAGAGGAGAGGGGTGGGGCCGAGAAAGGCCCTTATTCCCTCTGGTCCAATCAGATGAGAAGCGATTAACGAGGCCTAGTAATACATTTTCAACGAGAGCTGCATTTCTTTTATTTTTTTGTATACGCGCGTTGAACGTATTTAAGTGGGCGTGGCCCCCGTGAAATTGTCGCCAACGTGCTCGTTTCCTGCACACGCCCCCCACGACTGAGCAGACCTGGATTTTGTCTACCTTTTTTCAGTGAGGAAAACAAAATGGAAATGACATGAAAACTAAGCTATGATGACTAAAACTAAGACTAAATGTATTGACAATTTCGTTAAACAGCTAAACAACAGACTAAAATGTTAGGAAGGGACTAGTGGACAAGAGATCCAGTATACGTCATTTTACACTTGGTTGCATGCTGAAAATAGCAGATCTACAAGCTTGTAGATCTGCTATTTTCAGCAAGTGTAAAATCAGTCATTACGACAACATCAAGGCCTGCCAAAACACATTTTAGTCGACTAAACCAACTGTAGATTTAGTCTAAATGTCATCTTATGACATTTAGTCGACTAAAACTAGACTAACACTAAAACCTTCCAGGTGACTAAAATGTGACTAAAACTAAATGCAAACTATTCAAGAGACCATGACTAAAACTAACCCACTAACGTGGGTTAAACCAGCACCACTCACCACCTAATCAAAACAAAGAATTCAAACTCGGTGGCTAGGCTAGCTAGTTTCTTGGGACATTTGTGGTAGTAGTGACTACATCTGTCATTAAAAACGTGTACAAAAGTGATTTTCTTAGTTTTAAGGGTAACTGTTGTATAATTGCAATATTACACTCGGGGGTGTGGTTTAACGTGATTATTGCCACTTCAGTGATGCTTGCGGAACTCGACTTTGTCTCGTTCCTTACCGCATCACTGTCGTGGCAATAATAACGTTAACCCACACCCTCTCGTGTAATATTGCTTAATTCACAGCCTGGTGTCTGACACACGTTCAATCTGTCAGACGTAAACGTGCCGCGACGCAGAGCCAGACCGACGTATCGGCCTGTACGATATATCGGTCATTATTTGACCTTTTTTGACAACATCTGCAGCCGACGTGTCCCGATTGATTTGTCCAACAACAGATAAATATCGGCTACTGCCCATTGGTTTAACGTCAGCTTTATTTGCAGATACCGATATTGACCGATAACAAAAGGTGTATCCCTATTTGTTTTTGTTTTGTTTAGTTTTTATTTTATTTTAAGATTTTGTCTAAAGAACGTTATCTGATTCATCCCTAGATGTGTTTGTTTCTGGAGACGGAGGTCGGATTGTGTGAGACACGATTCGAGTGACGAGTCAACGTGTCAAAATGACTGTGTTGTTTTTAGTTTTCCTCGCGATGCGACTAAACCAGCTCTGTGATTCCTGTCGGTCTGTATCTCTCTTGCTCTCTTTTACGGATGTCCGATATTTGTTTTTGCCGATATCCCGATATTGTCCGACTCCTGATTTCCGATACCGACGTCAACCAATATCCGATGTATACGGTCTTGTACTGAACACGTAATAGTATCGTGATGCGTTCATGACTGTGATGGTTTTACAAATAAAAAAATGAAACATTATCATCACAAATTCGAGAGAAATTAATTTAAAACCGAATACATGAAAACAATGCTTTCCGATATTACATTTATTTTTTTATGCAAATATCTGCAGGCGGATAAAAAATATCGGACATCCCCGAAGCCCAAACCACAGCAAAGGGACATCCCCGAAGCCCAAACCACAGCAAAGGGACATCCCCGAAGCCCAAACCACAGCAAAGGGACATCCCCAAATCCCAAACCACAGCAAAGGGACATCCCCGAAGCCCAAACCACAGCAAAGGGACATCCCCGAAGCCCAAACCACAGCAAAGGGACATCCCCGAAGCCCAAACCACAGCAAAGGGACATCCCCGAAGCCCAAACCACAGCAAAGGGACATCACCCACGGACCCCCATCTGAAGATATGTTGTTCCAGGGACCCCCCCCCCCCCCCCCCCAGAAGCAAAGCTTTGAGTTAAAAACGTTCGCTCTGAACGAATATATATATTCAAAGATCTGCGCCACATGTTCACGATTTTTTTTCAAAAATAGCAGACCTACAAGCTGGTAGCGCGGCACTCGGTGCCGCGCTACCAGCTTGTAGATCTGCTATTTTTCAACAGCTAAAGGGTTTAAAGTCATGCTTAAAACTCCCAAAGGGGTTCCCGTCCTGAACGGGTTGAAACACCGTGTCGACCCGACCCTTGACCTTTGACCCCTCGACCCTTTGGTGTGGTTTATATGGGCTTAAAAAACGTTCTCTCTTTGTTGTCGTCGTCGTTGTTTTCGCTGCTCTCTCCCTCCACTCATCTCTACCGCCCCCTTCTGTTGGCCGTGGAGACTTCCTGTTGTGCGTATGATGATGTCATCAGGTGTTAATTATGGATATTATTGTTATTATTATAATTTATGGCCTTTGAACCTTATTGTCTTATTGTTGTCCCGACTGTGAAAAACACCTGATATAAAGAAACAACATCTGTATCTGCCACAAAGTCACATCCTGTGTGTGGACTCTGCTTTACTAACGCCTCCGGGTCTGCGCGTGCGTGTGCGTGTGTGCGTGCCTGCGTGCTTGTGTGTGTGCGTGCGTGCGTGTGTGCATGTGTGTGTGCGTGCGTGTGTGCATGTGTGGGGGGGGGGACCCATCATCCTTCAGATTAAGAGCGATCAGCAAAGATCTACAAACCACCCGTAACACAATGTTGTGATATTGTAGACCGTTTTAACTGGGGACCCCCAGTTCCCCCCCTCCCCTCCCCCACAACACAGCCATGACGTTAAGCTGTGTGTGTTCAACAACACAGCCATGACGTTAAGCTGTGTGTGTGTGTTCAACAACACAGCCATGACGTTAAGCTGTGTGTGTGTGTTCAACAACACAGCCATGACGTTAAGCTGTGTGTGTTCAACAACACAGCCATGACGTTAAGCTGTGTGTGTGTTCAACAACACAGCCATGACGTTAAGCTGTGTGTGTGTGTTCAACAACACAGCCATGACGTTAAGCTGTGTGTGTGTTCAACAACACAGCCATGACGTTAAGATGTGTGTGTTCAACAACACAGCCATGACGTTAAGCTGTGTGTGTGTTCAACAACCCAGCCATGACGTTAAGATGTGTGTGTTCAACAACACAGCCATGACGTTAAGCTGTGTGTGTGTTCAACAACCCAGCCATGACGTTAAGCTGTGTGTGTGTTCAACAACCCAGCCACGACGTTAAGCTGTGTGTGTGTTCAACAACACAGCCACGACGTTAAGCTGTGTGTGTGTTCAACAACACAGCCATGACGTTAAGCTGTGTGAACAAATGCATCAACATTGTCCTCTCATACAAAACGTACAAAACCAAAAGTATAAATGTGTATAGTTACTTTGCACTGCCGAGAGGAGGAGTGGCCTCTGCCACCGTGATGACTGTGGTGCACTGCACGGGAGCTGTCCGTGGTGCTGGAGCTGTCCGTGGTGCTGGAGCTGTCCGTGGTGCTGGAGCTGTCCGCGGCCCTGAAGTGAAGAATGACCTGAAGACCGTGGTGCACCGTGTAGCTGTCCTTGGTCCTGAAACTGTCCGCGGTGCTGGAGCTTTCCGCGGTCCTGAAACTGTCCGCGGTGCTGGAGCTTTCCGCGGTCCTGAAACTGCCCGCGGTCCTGAAACTGCCCGTGGACCTGATACTGCCCGCGGTGCTGGAGCTTTCCGGCGGCTCAGTCCTGAAACTGCCCGTGGACCTGAAACTGTCCGCGGTGCTGGAGCTGTCCGCGGTCCTGAAGTGAAGAATGACCTGACAGTCTAAATGAAAACCACACCTGGGCAAAAGATAATGAAACGCAATCTTTGAACAACTTCAGTTGTTTATTAAAGCAAACGGCTGCTTTAAAAAAATATATAAATTGGTCACAAAAAATAACCAAAGTTTAGGTTGTTGTTCCGTGTTCCGGACGGTTTAAGGCCCGCCCTTCTGCATCCGATACTTCACACATACATACCGACGAGTGTGCATCGTTTCCGTATCCGCTCTAGAGTCTAGATCTAGAGCGGATCAGCAGTCTGCAAAGTAACTCCACCCCAACCCAGTCTACCATTATAAATAAACACTCAAACCCACAGTTCCACCAAGGCTCGTGCAAATAGTAATAATATTACTTTTGGAAAAAAGTTAATGTAATATTATTACTCAAAATGTGAAAGTAACTAGTTAAGTTACATATTACTGGAAAAAGGTAATAGATAGATAGATAGATAGATAGATAGAGTTTTTATTAAAGTGTCCTACATCATAAGATGCCCAGCCCGCACAGGCTTACAAGACACTCACAAAATTGTACATACATACTAATACATATACACAAATAGACAGTTACTCATGGATACATCGTTCTCCAACGTAACCGCCACGCCTTCTCTATGAATTTTCCAAAAACAAAAACTTCATTACTGAACAACCAATTTAACATAAAACACTCAGACATCCAAAACAGATCTGGGTTCTTATCCTGAATTTTTTCAAATACAACGTTTCTTAAATCTCGTTTCTTAAAGTAATAATTTTACTTAAGTTACTTGACAACACTGCATGGTGGAAGGAAGGCATTCAGGAGTCTCCTGAACTTTATTAAAGTCTCCTGAACTTGAACACAGTATTTTATTAAAGTCTCCTGAACTTGAACACAGTATTTTATTAAAGTCTCCTGAACTTGAACACAGTATTTTATTAAAGTCTCCTGAACTTGAACACAGTATTTTATTAAAGTCTCCTGAACTTGAACACAGTATTTTATTAAAGTCTCCTGAACTTGAACACAGTATTTTATTAAAGTCTCCTGAACTTGAACACAGTATTTTATTAAAGTCTCCTGAACTTGAACACAGTATTTTATTAAAGTCTCCTGAACTTGAACACAGTATTTTATTAAAGTCTCCTGAACTTGAACACAGTATTTTATTAAAGTCTCCTGAACTTGAACACAGTATTTTATTAAAGTCTCCTGAACTTGAACACAGTATTTTATTAAAGTCTCCTGAACTTGAACACAGTATTTTATTAAAGTCTCCTGAACTTGAACACAGTATTTTATTAAAGTCTCCTGAACTTGAACACAGTATTTTATTAAAGTCTCCTGAACTTGAACACAGTATTTTATTAAAGTCTCCTGAACTTGAACACAGTATTTTATTAAAGTCTCCTGAACTTGAACACAGTATTTTATTAAAGTCTCCTGAACTTGAACACAGTATTTTATTAAAGTCTCCTGAACTTGAACACAGTATTTTATCAAAGTCTCCTGAACTTGAACACAGTATTTTATTAAAGTCTCCTGAACTTGAACAGTATTTTATTAAAGTCTCCTGAACTTGAACACAGTATTTTATCAAAGTCTCCTGAACTTGAACACAGTATTTTATTAAAGTCTCCTGAACTTGAACAGTATTTTATTAAAGTCTCCTGAACTTGAACACAGTATTTTATTAAAGTCTCCTGAACTTGAACACAGTATTTTATTAAAGTCTCCTGAACTTGAACACAGTATTTTATTAAAGTCTCCTGAACTTAAACACAGTATTTTATTAAAGTCTCCTGAACTTGAACACAGTATTTTATTAAAGTCTCCTGAACTTGAACACAGTATTTTATTAAAGTCTCCTGAACTTGAACACAGTATTTTATTAAAGTCTCCTGAACTTGAACACAGTATTTTATTAAAGTCTCCTGAACTTGAACACAGTATTTTATTAAAGTCTCCTGAACTTGAACACAGTATTTTATTAAAGTCTCCTGAACTTGAACACAGTATTTTATTAAAGTCTCCTGAACTTGAACACAGTATGTTATTAAAGTCTCCTGAACTTGAACACAGTATTTTATTAAAGTCTCCTGAACTTGAACACAGTATTTTATTAAAGTCTCCTGAACTTGAACACAGTATTTTGCATTGAACAAATTGGTTTATAAATCCATGTCGTTACACCTGCATCTCCACTAGCTAAAGAGTGCTGGGCTGCGCTCCGAAAATAGCTGATCTACAAACTCTCAGCGACGCGTTGTGAGCTTGTAGATCTGCTATGTTCGCTATTCTTTTGCCCAAAAGTGCCCCTCATTTCAGCCCCTTCCTTCTGCACGTCTCTGCTGCTGCGCCCCTAAATAA
The DNA here is from genome assembly GCF_951216825.1 of Electrona antarctica. Classification (NCBI taxonomy): domain Eukaryota; kingdom Metazoa; phylum Chordata; class Actinopteri; order Myctophiformes; family Myctophidae; genus Electrona; species Electrona antarctica. Next base: position 50,946 of record NW_027638182.1, read on the forward strand.
AATATTGGCCCTTTGGCTCAGCGGTGCATGAAGGGTCTTTGGCTCAGCGTGGTGCCTGAAGGGTCTCGCTTAGTCAAGATCCCTCTTCGGTTTAGACCTTAGAGCCTTAGATACAGACACGCAAACTGTGTTCACTTCATGGGGCTTCAGTCCAATGGAGGCTCTCCTACATAGACTTCTATTGGTCACTTCATGGGGCTTCAGTCCAATGGAGGCTCTCCTACATAGACTTCTATTGGTCACTTCATGGGGCTTCAGTCCAATGGAGGCTCTCCTACATAGACTTCTATTGGTCACTGCATGGGGCTTCAGTCCAATGGAGGCTCTCCTACATAGACTTCTATTGGTCACTTCATGGGGCTTCAGTCCAATGGAGGCTCTCCTACATAGACTTCTATTGGTCACTTCATGGGGCTTCAGTCCAATGGAGGCTCTCCTACATAGACTTCTATTGGTCACTTCATGGGGCTTCAGTCCAACGGAGGCTCTCCTACATAGACTTCTATTGGTCACTTCATGGGGCTTCAGTCCAACGGAGGCTCTCCTACATAGACTTCTATTGGTCACTTCATGGGGCTTCAGTCCAATGGCGGCTCTCCTACATAGACTTCTATTGGTCACTTCATGGGGCTTCAGTCCAATGGAGGCTCTCCTACATAGACTTCTATTGGTCACTTCATGGGGCTTCAGTCCAATGGAGGCTCTCCTACATAGACTTCTATTGGTCACTTCATGGGGCTTCAGTCCAATGGAGGCTCTCCTACATAGACTTCTATTGGTCACTTCATGGGGCTTCAGTCCAATGGAGGCTCTCCTACATAGACTTCTATTGGTCACTTCATGGGGCTTCAGTCCAATGGAGGGTCTCCTACATAGACTTCTATTGGTCACTTCATGGGGCTTCAGTCCAATGGAGGCTCTCCTACAGACTTCTATTGGTCACTTCATGGGGCTTCAGTCCAATGGAGGCTCTCCTACATAGACTTCTATTGGTCACTTCATGGGGCTTCAGTCCAATGGAGGCTCTCCTACAGACTTCTATTGGTCACTTCATGGGGCTTCAGTCCAATGGAGGCTCTCCTACATAGACTTATATTGGTCACTTCATGGGGCTTCAGTCCAATGGAGGCTCTCCTACATAGACTTCTATTGGTCACTTCATGGGGCTTCAGTTCAATGGAGGCTCTCCTACATAGACTTCTATTGGTCACTTAATGGGGCTTCAGTCCAATGGAGGCTCTCCTACATAGACTTATATTGGTCACTTCATGGGGCTTCAGTCCAATATAAGTCTATATTGGACAATGACCAATATAAGTCTATATTGGTCACTTCATGGGGCTTCAGTCCAATGGAGGCTCTCCTACATAGACTTCTATTGGTCACTTCATGGGGCTTCAGTCCAATGGCGGCTCTCCTACATAGACTTCTATTGGTCACTTCATGGGGCTTCAGTCCAATGGAGGCTCTCCTACATAGACTTATATTGGTCACTTCATGGGGCTTCAGTCCAATGGAGGCTCTCCTACAGACTTCTATTGGTCACTTCATGGGGCTTCAGTCCAATGGAGGCTCTCCTACATAGACTTATATTGGTCACTTCATGGGGCTTCAGTCCAATGGAGGCTCTCCTACAGACTTCTATTGGTCACTTCATGGGGCTTCAGTCCAATGGAGGCTCTCCTACATAGACTTATATTGGTCACTTCATGGGGCTTCAGTCCAATGGAGGCTCTCCTACATAGACTTCTATTGGTCACTTCATGGGGCTTCAGTTCAATGGAGGCTCTCCTACATAGACTTCTATTGGTCACTTCATGGGGCTTCAGTCCAATGGAGGCTCTCCTACATAGACTTCTATTGGTCACTTCATGGGGCTTCAGTCCAATGGAGGCTCTCCTACATAGACTTCTATTGGTCACTTCATGGGGCTTCAGTCCAATGGCGGCTCTCCTACATAATAATAATAATAATAATAATAATAAACTTTATTTGTATAGCACCTTTCATACATAAATGCAGCTCAAAGTGCTTCACAGGGCAGGACACAAAAATAGAATACAATAAAACACAGTCAAGTAGTTAAAATGATAGAACAATGGCAAAGAACAAAATAAAATAATAAAAATAATAAAAACATAGAGAAAAAATAAATAAAAACACAACATGCAGCAAATCAGTCAGGACAGAGTAGGAACCCAGATATTAAAACTCAACTAAAAGCAAGAGACTACATAGACTTCTATTGGTCACTTCATGGGGCTTCAGTCCAATGGCGGCTCTCCTACATAGACTTCTATTGGTCACTTCATGGGGCTTCAGTCCAATGGAGGCTCTCCTACATAGACTTCTATTGGTCACTTCATGGGGCTTCAGTTCATTGGAGGCTCTCCTACATAGACTTATATTGGTCACTTCATGGGGCTTCAGTCCAATGGAGGCTCTCCTACATAGACTTCTATTGGTCACTTCATGGGGCTTCAGTCCAATGGAGGCTCTCCTACATAGACTTCTATTGGTCACTGCATGAGTCTTCAGTCCAATGGAGGCTCTCCTACATAGACTTCTATTGGTCACTTCATGGGGCTTCAGTCCAATGGAGGCTCTCCTACATAGACATAGTCTTCTATTGAGAATGGGGACAACCAAATGAGACAAGTCCTGGACCGGAAGTAGGCAGAAATGCATTGGACTCAGGCAACAGCCCAGCTTTAATGATCTTAAATCCCTTTATTTTAAATTGTTTCTTAGTAATCGTATAAAACATAAACATTAAAGAGACTTTAGTTGTTACTGTACAATACTTTAAAACAGTTGTCATGTTGCACACATGCTTAAAATAGCTCTTATTTGCGCCGCCCTCGTTGAAAACAATGTATTTCCAACTCCAGCTTGTCTCAGTTCAGGCTGCATGAACAGCGCTCGGTTTCTGCCCCCTCAATGTCGTAACTCTTCTATTAGATGGCTCTGGGTGAGACTACTCTGGCTCCGAGCTGGTCAGACCCGCTGTGTCTGTCGCCGCCGAGGCCGCTAGCTTGTGTGCGTCGCTAACGTCGTGCGGTTCCGACCCGTCTTCTCCGCGGTGTCCCGTGGACACCAGAGGGTTCCAGTCTTCTCCGCGGTGTCCCGTGGACACCAGAGGGTTCCAGTCTTCTCCCCGGGGGGGCGTGGACACCAGAGGGTTCCAGGGCGCCGTGCGGGACGCGCCCCTCTTGTCGTCCTTGGACAGCGGCGTCAGGCAACTCGCCAGGACGATGTCCCGGAACTCCTCGAAGGTCGCCGTCCGCTGCGACACGGCGCGGAGCTTGGCGTCGCTCTCGCGGCCGCGCCGCCGCTCGGCCTCCACCGCCGAGCGCAGCTCCCTCTCCAGAGCCCGGAAGTCGACCACGTCGTCGTCGTCGCCGGCGCCGGAACGCTCCATGGCGTGCGGGTCGTTAAGCCCTGCCGCCGCCGCCGCCACTGCCGCTGCGACGTCGGTGAGTGAACGTTGAGTCCTTTTGCTGTTCTGTTGGAGACCCTGTTGTTGAAGATCAGAACCTGACGTCGGCGAGGTGGTATCGGACTGAACACGACTAAAGGCACAACGTTACCCGAACGGTCTCCAGAGTGCTTCCGGGCTCTACAACACTCCTCCTTATTATATAGCCTGGCCGGGATCTGCTTACGTAGATCTGACCTCATCAAACCCTGTACACTCAAGACACGCTCCATATATGGCCAGACCTCATCAAACCCTGTACACTCAAGACACGCTCCCTATATGGCCAGTACAGAATTAACTAGAAGTGCCTACTTGCTTGTTGCACACTAGTAGGCCATAAATGGCCTACTAGTGCGCAAGCAGAGCGCGCAAGTACTGTCGACCGTTACAAACTGTCAAATCTCAGCTTCTCTTTGAAAGAACGATTGAAATATTGAATTATTAGGTTTAGCTATTTGCTACGTACCTACTTTTTGAACGTAAAAAAGTAGTATTATGAAGTATATCGTAATAAAGATGTGGATTAAAGGACCCAATGCCTTCGATGGTGATGTATATCTCGATCAGTGTCGGGTGGATTAAAGGAAATGCCTCTATTGTCGTGTTATTTATGGGTTGCGAGATTTATTCTCAGACATTAGAGTAAAATATATATTGGGTCAAATTGAGTGATCAATGTGTGGTTCTCTACTGAAGCAACAAGATAGCTGTAGGTCTCTGGACCACATTCCAATGCAACCGGTGGATTGGGGACCTCTTCCTGTTGTGAGAGAGGCCATTTATGACACCTTCTCAGAGGAGACTCAGCTCACTAGGCTGGGCACATGTCAATGGGATGAAGTAACTTTAATCTTTAATTCCTTTTCAATTGTTTAATGTGTTCTAATAACCCATCATATGTGACCACACGCCATATAGAGCCTGCCATCGCGGGGGTGGCAATTGTTGAGGACAGCTGAAAAAGTATTTTCTTTGTCCTTTTTTATTTTTCTGTCTAAAATAATCTGAAGCTATATTATTATTCATGTCATGTTAGAGCAGGTCTGTAATAAATGTCAGAGCTGATATCGACATATAAATATGAAATAAATGCTTAAACATGTCACTATGTCTAATGTTATAACCATTGGGTTAACCAATGCTAACTAGACATACGGCTTCCCTGCTATAGTATGCAAATTCCGCTAAAATCCGCCTTTTTGTACACAATCGTTTTGGAAGATAATACTAGTCTTTTACTAACTGGCTAACAGAAATAGCACAGAAAGAAGTATTAACAACGATATTTTGTAAAAAGTGTGTTTATTTTGGTCCGCCTAAAGCTAATTCATGCTAATGTTCCAGCTGGGGGCACTGTTGACCACAACAATGGAAAATGCGGAAATGGCTTCCTATTTCCAATAGCAGAAGAAGAAGACTCGAATGAATGTATTGTAAACATTGTAACATTATGTCACCATAACGTGGTTATTATTAGTTGCTTTGGAATGTACCTGCCATGAAAATTAAGGTCATAATAACGCAGATCGCATCGATATGTAATATAGCGCGATAATGTACTTGTTTTAGCTTACAGGATTGATATCAATATATTAGCTAAATGTAGCTAACGGCTATCATTGTGGGGTTGCCAGTTTCTGCGAGAGAAATAAGCAACCCGGTATATGAAAACAAGCCCAAAATAAGCGAAAATAGCGGATCTACATGCATACAAACAACACAAATCTTGTGTCTGGCATAAATTATTTTCAGATGGGGGTCTGCAGACAAATAATAATAATAACAGGCTAATGAAACAGAGGAATTAAGAGAAGAGCCAAGAGGGCACAATTTGTGCTGGGAGGGTTTGAGAGCAAACTGTCCTGTTGTCTGTTGGTTACTGTTTTTTTATTTATTGCATTCATATAGCTCTTTTATTTGTACTCATCTGGAACATTTACATAGGCCTAATTTATCTGCCACTGTTATTTTCCCTTTTTCATACTACAAAAGGCCAAATAAATACAGTAGCCTATTTTAAAAAGGAGAGATAACAGGCAAACGATCAAGATAACAACATTCTAATTGTGTAGACTTATTGTAAATTAAGTAATGCAGATGTTTAACAATTATGTATATCTTGAGAGTGTAAAATGAAACAAAATGGACCTTTTTAAGGTTTATTTTTACACTTGATAGTTAAAGATCTAATAAGGGTCCACTTGGTTACCAACTCTCCATAATCAACTACACTTTAAAAACAAGCCCAAATAATCAACTACACTTTATTTTTGTCAAATACATTTTTATTAACAGGTTATAAATTATTATAAAATTGGTACAGTAGGCCTATGCATTATTTTTCTTTAGAAACAAGGCCAACTAATTATAATAAGCAGACATGGCAACACTGCTGGTTGACTAATGGAGAAATGAAGGGAAAACAGCGCCCCCTAAAGTCACAGATCACTGAACTAAAGCTTAGAAGTCCATTTTCTCTGCTTGGTCTTTTTTCCACTACTCCTGCAAGACATTTTTCTATAAGCCATATCTCCAAAACTGGTGGGTCAAACTGAACAACCAATATGTCAATTTGAAGCTATGATTCCCTGCTTTCACATGACATGAAAAAACGGAAATTCAAAAAAATCCAATGGCAGCCCCTCGGTCAAATCTGGTCACATATATTGTGGTGGTAAAAAGCCTAAATAATAAATATCTACCAAGTCTAAACAGTTTAATCTAGGCACTGTAGCAGTTGGGGTCACATGACAGGGACTGAAATGGGATCTAACTGCCATCTCAGAAGCACTAAATACAGCTTTTCTATTGGCTTAGAGCTGTGCAATGGGAGGGATCCTAGAGTTCTATGGGTGCTTTAACTAGGCTGTATAGCCTAGCAGGCCTGGAATTTCATCCTTTTAGGGGCAAGGCCACTTGGCCTTTAGTGTGGTCAACTTTTTGAGGGCACAAGGCCAAGTGCCAGGGCATGAAGGCCATCAATTAAAAAATGATTTTCCGATGAACATTGGTTCAGAACAGTGCTTCTTAAATAAATAATCACAGCTTTAAATAACAAAATATAAGTAGCTACTGTTGGGGACCCAGTCCAGAGATGAAATTCATAATGAAATGGCCTAGGACCCTGTCAGGCTGTCACCCTAGGCTAATTAATATACATTTAATTTGGGGGTCCTGGAAATTTAAATGGTTAAATGGTTAATTCACATAAAATACAATGACATAACTTTTGAATAAGGGCTTGGTTTAGAAAAGCCTATATTTTGTGCTAAACTAATATAGATAGATAGATTCTTTATGTTTGTGTATCATGCACCCAAGGCGCCCCAAAGTGAAAGTGCAGCTTCAAATCAGTTTTTTGTTCTTACCTGGAGACAGTGTGTGCTGTGCACAGGGGAACAATTGTTTAATTATATCTATGGTGTCTTTCTGTCGCTATCCATAATGCGACGCAAAAGTACATTTATGTTTGTTTTGGTGGGCTAGATAGATTCGGTAGATCATCTCTCCTCCTCCTTGTATGGACAGCCACGCTGTTTCGCATTAGACAAAAATAAATCAGCTGGACCATGTCCGACCAGCGACCAACGTTAATGCATGTGACGTAGGACCGCCACACTGTCGCAACTGTAGAAAACATTATTTTGTTTTGAGTGATGGTTGCAGTTTGACCGGATAGCTAGATTAGCTACACTAGTAGGCAGCGTGTGGGCTAAATGCCCTCTGTTTACTCTGTCAGTGCGTGTATGTGTGGCGCGGAGGAGGAGGCGTGCGGGTGTGTGTGTGTGTGTGTGTGTGTGTGTGTGTGTGTGTGTGTGTGTGTGTGTGCGCGCGCGTCATGACGACCAGCGGCAACGGGGGTAGTTATTAAGGCAAAGTACCGCAAAAGAATCAAACCACTTTGCAAATGGCAACACAACTACAACACAGATTTGTTCTGCGCGGGACGTGAGGGAAACATTGGTTACCGTAATGACTGGAAAATTGCGCAGAGAAAAAGCGGTAAAATTAACTTCTGTGGGCGCCGGTCGGGGCACCACGGCCACTGTGGCCGTATGGGCATATACTTTTTCGAGGGGCACACGGCCAAAGAGAGGGGCAACGACGGCCATGGCCGCCGTGAAATTCCTGCCCTGTAGCCTAGTAATAATCAGATTCAGACCATACCATCGAAAAGACAAGAGCAGCAGAGGGCCAGCAGTGATTATAAATGCTATATATAATTGTGCATTATTAATAACTTGTATTGTTTAATCAGAAGGGTAACTGAACATATATTCTTTGTCCTTTTCTCCCTCTGTTTTATCCTCTTAACATAGATTTAAAACCACACTTAGTGATACATATATCTGAAGGTTCTAGAAGGGCCGATCTAATGCAGTATAGCGTGTTACCAGTAATAGCAAACTTCTACCGAGCATAGCAGGAGACAGCAAAAAAGCAAAGTGCAAAGTCACATGCAGTGTTGTAATACTTACTTATTGTAACGGGGAAGAGTGAACAGAACGTGTGAATGTATGTATGTGTTTGTTTAATAATGAATTAATAAAACCCTATAAAAAGCACGTTTGAGTTCGTCAAAGATAAGCGATTATTGGAACATTTAGTTCAAACTGTGCGTGTTAGTCTCTAACAATCTGCTTGTAACCTTGAGGCCGGTCGGGGCCTGGTCCATCTCGCCAAATAACCGAACATCTATGTATATGTATATGTATTTTGTAAGTTGATTAGCGGTATACTGTGGTTACTTTTGATGCGTATGCACCGTCCCAGCATATGACGTCAGGGTATAACTGGTATAGCTAGCTCTCAATGATGACTAGCTCTCAATGATGACGTAATAAAGATGTGGATTAAAGGTCCCAATGCCAGAGTGTAATTGGTTTTCGATGGTGACGTAATGACGATATGTTTTAGTGTCGGGAGGATTAGAGGTAATGCTCCTATGTATACATGTATGTAGTCTGGCACCACTGCCGTATCAGGCACAAGTAGTCATTACGTCATTTGCTGGGACGGTGCATACGCATCGTCGGGCGAAACTAGTACTTGCACGCTCTGCTTGCGCAAGTAATTACATATGTTGATTCTGACCCCCCCCATGCCAAAGCACCAGTGCTCGCCCTGCAGTCTGCCGTCACCCAGGCGGATGCGTGCACGCTACCTCGCCCTGCAGTCTGCCGTCACCCAGGCGGATGCGTGCATGCTACCTCGCCCTGCAGTCTGCCGTCACCCAGGCGGATGCGTGCACGCCACCTCGCCCTGCAGTCTGCCGTCACCCAGGCGGATGCGTGCACGCCACCTCGCCCTGCAGTCTGCCGTCACCCAGGCGGATGCGTGCACGCTACCTCGCCCTGCAGTCTGCCGTCACCCAGGCGGATGCGTGCACGCCACCTCGCCCTGCAGTCTGCCGTCACCCAGGCGGATGCGTGCACGCTACCTCGCCCTGCAGTCTGCCGTCACCCAGGCGGATGCGTGCACGCCACCTCGCCCTGCAGTCTGCCGTCACCCAGGCGGATGCGTGCACGCCACCTCGCCCTGCAGTCTGCCGTCACCCAGGCGGATGCGTGGACGCTACCTCGCCCTGCAGTCTGCCGTCACCCAGGCGGATGCGTGCACGCCACCTCGCCCTGCAGTCTGCTGTCACCCAGACCTCGCCCTCTGGGGCGAGGTCGCTTCTCGCCCTCAGGGCGTCTTACGGGTATCAGAGAGATGACGTCTTACGTCATCGTTTACGGCCTTCACCATGTGACGTCCAAAACGGTGGATAATCGGGCGATCTGATTAGATGATATTTTGATGACGTCACACAGCAGTCTGGGGAATATATCACCCCCCCCCCCTGCATTGATAATGTACTCTGATGTACAGTATGAGTGAAAATCATCCATTTCGACGGCATCGTCGCCCGCCGAACATTTCAGGTGACTAAAATATGACGTGAGGAGCGCTCTATCGCGCTCTAGGGGGTGCTCTATCGCGCTCTAGGGGGTGCTCTATCGCTCTCTAAGGGGTGCTCTATCGCGCTCTAGGGGGTGCTCTATCGCGCTCTAGGGGGTGCTCTATCGCTCTCTAAGGGGTGCTCTATCGCGCTCTAGGGGGTGCTCTATCGCTCTCTAAGGGGTGCTCTATCGCGCTCTAGGGGGTGCTCTATCACGCTCTAAGGGGTGCTCTATCGCTCTCTAAGGGGTGCTCTATCACTCTCTAAGGGGTGCTCTATCGCGCTCTAGGGGGTGCTCTATCGCTCTCTAAGGGGTGCTCTATCGCTCTCTAAGGGGTGCTCTATCGCTCTCTAAGGGGTGCTCTATCGCTCTCTAAGGGGTGCTCTATCGCTCTCTAAGGGGTGCTCTATCGCGCTCTAGGGGGTGCTCTATCGCTCTCTAAGGGGTGCTCTATCGCTCTCTAAGGGGTGCTCTATCGCTCTCTAAGGGGTGCTCTATCACTCTCTAGGGGGTGCTCTATCGCTCTCTAAGGGGTGCTCTATCACGCTCTAAGGGGTGCTCTATCGCTCTCTAAGGGGTGCTCTATCACTCTCTAAGGGGTGCTCTATCGCTCTCTAAGGGGTGCTCTATCGCTCTCTAGGGGGTGCTCTATCACTCTCTAAGGGGTGCTCTATCACTCTCTAAGGGGTGCTCTATCGCGCTCTAAGGGGTGCTCTATCACTCTCTAAGGGGTGCTCTATCGCTCTCTAGGGGGTGCTCTATCACGCTCTAAGGGGTGCTCTATCACTCTCTAAGGGGTGCTCTATCGCTCTCTAGGGGGTGCTCTATCACGCTCTAAGGGGTGCTCTATCGCGCTCTAAGGGGTGCTCTATCACTCTCTAAGGGGTGCTCTATCGCTCTCTAAGGGGTGCTCTATCGCTCTCTAGGGGGTGCTCTATCGCTCTCTAAGGGGTGCTCTATCGCTCTCTAGGGGGTGCTCTATCGCTCTCTAAGGGGTGCTCTATCGCGCTCTAGGGGGTGCTCTATCGCTCTCTAAGGGGTGCTCTATCGCTCTCTAAGGGGTGCTCTATCACGCTCTAAGGGGTGCTCTATCGCTCTCTAAGGGGTGCTCTATCACTCTCTAAGGGGTGCTCTATCGCTCTCTAAGGGGTGCTCTATCGCTCTCTAGGGGGTGCTCTATCACTCTCTAAGGGGTGCTCTATCACTCTCTAAGGGGTGCTCTATCGCGCTCTAAGGGGTGCTCTATCGCTCTCTAAGGGGTGCTCTATCACTCTCTAAGGGGTGCTCTATCGCTCTCTAAGGGGTGCTCTATCACTCTCTAAGGGGTGCTCTATCGCTCTCTAAGGGGTGCTCTATCGCTCTCTAAGGGGTGCTCTATCGCTCTCTAAGGGGTGCTCTATCACGCTCTAAGGGGTGCTCTATCGCTCTCTAAGGGGTGCTCTATCGCTCTCTAAGGGGTGCTCTATCGCTCTCTAAGGGGTGCTCTATCGCTCTCTAAGGGGTGCTCTATCGCTCTCTAAGGGGTGCTCTATCACGCTCTAAGGGGTGCTCTATCGCTCTCTAAGGGGTGCTCTATCGCTCTCTAAGGGGTGCTCTATCACTCTCTAAGGGGTGCTCTATCACTCTCTAAGGGGTGCTCTATCGCTCTCTAAGGGGTGCTCTATCGCTCTCTAGGGGGTGCTCTATCACTCTCTAAGGGGTGCTCTATCGCTCTCTAGGGGGTGCTCTATCACTCTCTAAGGGGTGCTCTATCGCTCTCTAGGGGGTGCTCTATCACTCTCTAAGGGGTGCTCTATCGCTCTCTAAGGGGTGCTCTATCGCGCTCTAGGGGGTGCTCTATCGCTCTCTAAGGGGTGCTCTATCGCGCTCTAGGGGGTGCTCTATCACGCTCTAGGGGGCGCTCTATCGCGTTCTAGGGGGTGCTCTATCGTGCTCTAGGGGGCGCTCTATCACGCTCTAGGGGGCGCTCTATCGCGCTCTAGGGGGCGCTCTATCGCGTTCTAGGGGGCGCTCTATCGCACTCTAGCGGGGCTCTCTATCGCGATTCTACAAATGTCTTCTAAATCCTGACAGTTTTTTCTGAAAAACCCCCATGTCTTTCTCAAACATTTTCATGTCAAGGACCCCCAGGATTAGATTTAATTTCCCGCCGACCCCCGTCTGAAAATATGTTGTTTCAGGGACCCCGCAGTAGCAAAGATTTGAGATTAAAAAAAACGTTCACTCTGAAAGAATATATATTCAAAGATTTGAGACACATTTTCACGATTTTTCAAAAATAGCAGACCTACAAGCTCGTAGCGCGGCACCGAGTGCCGCGCTACGAGCTTGTAGGTCTGCTATTTTTCAACAGTTAAAGTTTAAAATTACAGTTGTTTGTCACAGTGCGAGCAGGAGGTTTTCGGACCCAAGTGCAGGACAGAGGCAGAGGCAGGTAGGTCTGTCTACAGAGTGCAGGGCAGAGGCAGAGGCAGGTAGGTCTGTCTACAGAGTGCAGGGCAGAGGCAGGTAGGTCTGTCTACAGAGTGCAGGACAGAGGCAGGTAGGTCTGTCTACAGAGTGCAGGACAGAGGCAGAGGCAGGTAGGTCTGTCTACAGAGTGCAGGACAGAGGCAGGTAGGTCTGTCTACAGAGTGCAGGACAGAGGCAGGTAGGTCTGTCTACAGAGTGCAGGACAGAGGCAGGTAAGTCTGTCTACAGAGTGCAGGACAGAGACAGAGGCCGGTAGGTCTGTCTACAGAGTGCAGGGCAGAGGCAGGTAGGTCTGTCTACAGAGTGCAGGACAGAGGCAGAGGCAGGTAGATCTGTCTGCAGAGTGCAGGGCAGAGGCAGGTAGGTCTGTCTACAGAGTGCAGGACAGAGGCAGGTAGGTCTGTCTACAGAGTGCAGGACAGAGGCAGGTAGGTCTGTCTACAGAGTGCAGGGCAGAGGCAGAGGCAGGTAGGTCTGTCTACAGAGTGCAGGACAGAGGCAGAGGCAGGTAGGTCTGTCTACAGAGTGCAGGACAGAGGCAGGTAGGTCTGTCTACAGAGTGCAGGACAGAGGCAGGTAGGTCTGTCTACAGAGTGCAGGACAGAGGCAGAGGCAGGTAGGTCTGTCTACAGAGTGCAGGACAGAGGCAGAGGCAGGTAGGTCTGTCTACAGAGTGCAGGACAGAGGCAGGTAGGTCTGTCTACAGAGTGCAGGGCAGAGGCAGAGGCAGGTAGGTCTGTCTACAGAGTGCAGGGCAGAGGCAGGTAGGTCTGTCTACAGAGTGCAGGACAGAGGCAGAGACAGGTAGGTCTGTCTACAGAGTGCAGGACAGAGGCAGGTAGGTCTGTCTACAGAGTGCAGGACAGAGGCAGGTAGGTCTGTCTACAGAGTGCAGGGCAGAGGCAGGTAGGTCTGTCTACAGAGTGCAGGGCAGAGGCAGGTAGGTCTGTCTACAGAGTGCAGGGCAGAGGCAGGTAGGTCTGTCTACAGAGTGCAGGGCAGAGGCAGAGGCAGGTAGGTCTGTCTACAGAGTGCAGGGCAGAGGCAGGTAGGTCTGTCTACAGAGTGCAGGACAGAGGCAGAGAGGCAAAGTAGTGGAATAGTAGGACGTTTATTACCAAAATCCAGGAACACGAAGAGAACCAGAACTAGGAATACACTGGGAGTTCACTAGGAGCAAAAACACTAGTGACATAAAACAATAAAACAATGATCTGACAGGAAATGAAAAACCAGGGGAGTATAAATACACAAGTAACTCAACAGATCATCAACACAATGATTGGCTAAAAGACTAACAAGACAAGGTGGAAACACTAGGGTGAGACAACACAGGTAACATGAGCAACACAGGAAACCCACACAACAGACTGCAAAATAAAAGCACACAACAAGTGTAAAGTAAAACCAAAACCAAGAACAAGGAACACTAGGAAAACACGGACCGTGACATTGTTACAGTGTGTTGAAAGCTAATGTACATCTTTCTAGCATTCTGTGGTTGTCACACTTTACTTAAGGTGGAAGACACCTAATTGAGAAATCGGAAGAGCGTAACTAATATTCACGCCAACATACTTTAGGAATACAGTGTGTATTTTATAACTTTATTATTAATTCATCGGTTTCAACAAACAACATTTAGTTAACACATCTATAAATGGCTTATCTGCACAGACTGCCTGGTTTTAGATAAGTATGGTAACAGATTAACTGAGCTATTAAAGACAGTGAAAAGTGTCTATCATAACCAATTATAAGTAGTCTTAATGGACATATGTTAGTGTCAGGTATGGCGTTAGTGGTTTATGTGTTGGTATAATGGCATAGGCATAGATTTTAAACCTGAAATAGATATAGAAACACAAGAATATACATTTGTTACATTCCCATAATACGTCCTAATCATTTGTATTCAACAGAGATAGCAGGCAGAGTATAAACAGTACAATTTACAATTTACAATTTAGGCATTTAGCAGACGCTCTTAATCCAGAGCGACTTACATTAGGCAGGAACAAAAGTATGGGAATACATCACATATATAAAATGCATTTATCAAGAAACATGCGTAAGCTAAGAACGTAACTAGAACATATCTATATAATGACACTATACATATTAACTATACATATATACTATACTATGCTATACATATGTAGGCTACTATGATGTGCTATGACTATATACAATGCAATTATTGTGCTGTCTACATGACATGCTATAAGTCTGTTTCAAATGCTATCTAAGTCTAAAAAGTGCTATCTAAGGGGGTAGGATAAGTGCTATGGGCCATGATGGAGTCTGAAAAGGTGGGTCTTCAGACTACGGCGGAAGATTGGGAGTGATGCTGCAGTTCTGACTGCAACGGGGAGTGCATTCCACAGTTTTGGGGCCAGAAGGGAGAAGAGTTTGGGACGTGTGGAGCGTTGGCCCGGCGTTTTTAGTGAGGGTACTTCCAGCTTTCCTGCGTTGGCTGATCTGAGTGCGCGGGAGGGTTTGTAGGGTTCAATCATGTTCAGTATTACCAGTCCCCCATCCGGATCTCCTGGTGGAGAGGTATGGATTCTTGGTTGATGTTTAGAGAATCTAACTTACTAGAATCATCGCAAGGCCTTTTAAAACCTCTGTTTAGTGGGACCTACCCTGCGGGCGGGGCTTAAACCAGCTAACCCTACTGGCTGCTGGCAACAGCCTTCCCGGTGGTTCAACCTTGACCAGGAAGTGCTGGGCTGTCCCTGAGGAGGACAGTGACATGAGGTGCTATCTCTCCATCTATGGCAGTTTGGGAGGAAATAGTGGTTCCGTTGTTGACTTCAGCTATTCATGGCCCTCTTATTTAGGGTTTAACCCATTCAGGCCTGACGTCGAAATTAAAAAAAAAAAGTTTTCTAAATCATGACAATTTTCGGAAAGATTTGAGGCACATTTTAACGATTTTTCAAAAATAGCAGACCTACAAGTTCATAGCGCGCCACTCGGTGGCGCGCTATGAACTTGTAGATCTGCTATTTTTCAATAGCTAAATTATAACAATGTTTAAAACACCAAAAGGGGTTCCCGCCCCAAAATGGGTTAATGGTTAATGTGGTTAAACGCTAACGTGACATGGATGCGTTCCAGGTCTCAATGGATTAACACATTAGTCATTTATATTCCTTTTAGGCATTGGGATTACATATCCACCTTTAGATAAATGCAGGCATAATGTTTTATAGTTAGACACAGTCATTGGCTTAGTAAATGCTGACTAGTGGCTCTTGTTTCACAACTGGTGGTTGTTCACACCCTTATCAACACCCCCGCTGTGAGTGAGGCCTTTTGTGTAGAGAGGAAGCCTGGTGCTTGCGCCGTTTTATGGCAAACACTATCCCATTTCACTTCTCTTACCTTAGTGGTAACTGAACACTATTGGCAAGTTGTACGTGCATATTTATTAATAGAAACCAAACGCTGATTACTATATCCAGCGGAACAGCTAATGTGACACAGGCGCGTCCTCAGGTCTAAAGAAGCATCGTTGAAAGACAAACATTAAAGCTGTATATAGGAGGAGCTAGGGGAGGGGCTAGGGGAGGGGCCCCTGAAGAATCAACACTGCTGCACAAATGGGCGTGGTGTGACGTCACACCAGTAGAGCTCAGACGGATTTATATAACCAGCTGTTGTAGAAGACAACCTTTTCATATGTAAACCTCTATGTGGACGTAGGGGATATACGCGTGCCAAGATGTCCCAGATAGCGTACAACGGCCTGTGGGCGAACGCCATGGAAAGCCTGGGCAAGCTCCTGCTGGCGGAGGAACCCGTGCAGCAGGAGGTGAAGCCCAGCGATCACTTCCTGACGGTGGCCGAATTCTACATCAAATATGTGCAGGCCTTCCGCGGCCTGGAGGAGGCCTACGACCAGATCGTCCACCCCCAGAAGAGGCTGCTGCTGCGCGAGATCCTGGACGGCGTGATGGGCCGCGTGCTGGAGCTCAAGAACGAGATGGTGGAGCTGGAGTCGTCCGAGTACCACTACCTGGACCACGTCACGGACGCCCTGAAGTACTCGCCGGCCGAGCTGGAGGTCCCCATCCCCAACTACTTCACCGTGGAGCGCAGCGCCGAGATCGCCCAGAGGCGGGCCATGCTCGCTGACATCCTGGCCAGGATGGAGGCCGAGGCCGAGGCGGTGAGGGAGGCGGAGAGGGAGGCGGAACGGAAGAACCGAGAAGAAGAGGGAGAGGACAATTCGGACGACGACGACGACACTCCCAGGCGGCCCCGGGCGGCGGCAACGGAGAGCGTCGAGGACGCCGCGGACGAGGACAAGCCGACGGCGGAAGCCGGCGGCGGAGAGAAGCAGCAAGGTGGAGAAGAGAAGCAGATGACCAAGAAGGAGAAAGAGCGCGAGAAGCAGGAGAAGCTGCGCCGGAAGGAGCAGGAGAAGCTGCAGCGGCAGGCCGAGAAGGAGCGCCAGGAGCGCGAGGACAAGGAGAGGCTGCGACGCGCCGCCCTGGACCGCGGCGAGGCCGCCATGCACCGCGCCGCAGTCACCATCCAGAGCCTGTGGCGGGGCTGGGCGGGCCGCAGGGCCACGGCCAGGCTGCGCTGGGAGGAGCTCGTCTTCCTGGGCATGATGGAGTCCACGGAGCACACGCCCCCCGAGGACAACGTCGCGCTGCAGGCCACCAAGGCGCGCCGGCGCGACAAGCAGCGCGTCCACGAGCGGCAGTACGAGGTGGCCATCGTGACCATCACGGATGAGCTGTGGCGTGTCGATGCCGTCTTCATGGCGGACGCCATGAAGGAGGAGATCCGCCAGTGGATCAACGACCTCTTCGCCGAGAAGGGCCAGTACCCAGAGTACCCCGAGGAGGAGGAGGGCGGCTCGCAGCTCATCGTCGAGGAGAAGAGGAGGGCAGAGGAGCTGGCGGCCGGCCTGGAGAACGAGGACGCCAACAACAAGGAGCCCAAGGACAAGAAGGAGGGGAAGAAGGACAAGAAGGACAAGAAGGGCAAGGAGGGCGAGGAGGAGAAGCCCCAGGTGGTGCACCTGAAGCCCTCCAACTTCCTGGCCGACATCGACACGGGGAACAGGATGTTCCAGGAGGTGTGGAACAAGCGCGACGAGTCCAAGAACTTCGTGCAGGGCCACGAGGACGGCCTGATCCGCGACATGCAGAGGAAGCTGGTGGAGCCCGAGCTGCGGCTGAAGGTGGACGTGGAGATGAGGCTGGAGCTGGAGGAGCTGGAGAGGATAGAGGAGGAGCGGAAGGCCGCCGATGCCAAGGGCAAGAAGGGCAAGGCTGGCAAGGCCGGCAAGGGGAAGAAAGGGGGGAAGAAGGGGAAGAAGGACAAGAAGGGAGGGAAAGGAGGGAAGGGCGGCAAGAAGAAGAAGGAGGAGGTGGACATCACGGCCGACAGGCCTCTGGAGGAGCTTTACGAGGAGCTGGTGAGGGAGGGCCTGTTGATCAAGGCGGAGCCGGTGAAGATGCGCGACTACCTCGGCGACTACAGCTACCTCGGGAACGAGATGAGAAAGGACAACCTGGAGGTCAGGCCTTCCCTGTCGGACGTGCGGCAGGTCCTGACGCTGTTCGCCATCCTGCCCCTGGGCTCCCAGACAGTCCACGAGAAGGCTCCCCTGACCAAGGCCATATTCCTGACGGGCCCCGCGGGCGTGGGCAAGAAGATGCTGGTCCACGCCGTCTGCCAGGAGGTCGGCGCCAACCTGTTCGACCTGTCGCCGCAGAACATCCTGGGCCACTACCCGGGGCCCGACGGCCTCAACATGATGCTCCACATGGTCTTCAAGGTGGCCAAGCTCATGCAGCCGTCCGTGGTGTGGATCGGAGACGCCGACAAGATGTTCAACAAGAAGGTGCCCAAGGAGGACAAGGACCTGGACGTCAAGCGGCTGAAGAAGGACCTGCCCAAGGTGGTCAAGGCCATGAAGGCGGGCGAGCGCGTCCTGATCCTGGGCACGTCGCGGGACCCCACCAACACCGACATCAAGGCCGTGGCCAAGGTGTACAGCAAGATCCTGGTGGTGCCGGGGCCCGACTACTCCTCCCGCTACCAGCTGTGGAAGCAGCTCATCAAGAAGCAGGGCGGCCAGGTGACCAGCTCCCTGGACATCAGCGCCCTGTCCAAGATCTCCGACGGCTACACGCCGGGCCTCATGCTGCAGGTGATCGGCAGCGTGCTGACCGAGGAGCGCTGCGCGCAGCTGGACAAGAGGCCGCTGACCGCCGAGGAGTTCGTGGAGCCGCTGTCCAAGACGGAGGCCGTGACGGCCGCGGAGAAGCTCCTCGTGGCCTGGGACGGAAAGACCCCTCTGGGGAAGAAACGCACCAAGGCCGCCAAGGAGAAGGAGGAGGCGGCGGCGGAGAAAGCCAAAGGAAAGAAGAAATAGAGATCGTTGTGTTGTTGTTGTTGATGGCGCAGCGTTACCCGTACACGTTCTGCCAGGTCAGAGCTGTCAGAATCCGTCTCTCCATGTATTTGTTTTGTATTTTATTTACAGACATCAGCCCTGGTTCAGGGGCTGTTTGGGTGGTAGGTTCGGCCCCTCAAAACATCCGGCTTTTGGAACTACGTCACGTGGCAGCCAGCCACGTCGTCAATGAACGTTCACTGTTGTTTTTGCCTGGTAATAGTTTAGTTTAGTGTGCCCTAAAGTGCCCCTCGCTTCACACCAGTGTGATTTTTATTTCTGTATGGAGCTAGTTACCGGTCGTATTTACATAATCACATAGGCCTACTTTGCACAGTTTGCATTACCTGTGGTTGCTTCATGTTCTCGACCTGTGGTTGCTTCATGTTCTCGACCTGTGGTTGCTTCATGTTCTAGACCTGTGGTTGCTTCATGTTCTCGACCTGTGGTTGCTTCATGTTCTCGACCTGTGGTTGCTTCATGTTCTAGACCTGTGGTTGCTTCATGTTCTCGACCTGTGGTTGCTTCATGTTCTAGACCTGTGGTTGCTTCATGTTCTCGACCTGTGGTTGCTTCATGTTCTAGACCTGTGGTTGCTTCATGTTCTCGACCTGTGGTTGCTTCATGTTCTCGACCTGTGGTTGCTTCATGTTCTCGACCTGTGGTTGCTTCATGTTCTCGACCTGTGGTTGCTTCATGTTCTCGACCTGTGGTTGCTTCATGTTCTAGACCTGTGGTTGCTTCATGTTCTAGACCTGTGGTTGCTTCATGTTCTAGACCTGTGGTTGCTTCATGTTCTCGACCTGTGGTTGCTTCATGTTCTAGACCTGTGGTTGCTTCATGTTCTCGACCTGTGGTTGCTAATCAGCCCCGCGGACCCCCATTTGAAAAGATATGCCAGGGACCCCCATTTGAAAAGATATGCCAGGGACCCCCATTTGAAAAGATATGCCAGGGACCCCCATTTGAAAAGATATGCCAGGGACCCCCATGAGAGAAGATTTGCAGATATTCTCAACCCATTTAAGGACCCCCAGTTTAACATCCATTATTCTACGGACCCCCATTTAATGGCATTTCTATCTCTGAGACCCCAAATTATATATTGTAACATCAATGTTGATTTAACTCTGAGAGTGTACAAATGGAACCAAATGGACCCGTTTGGTTCCATTTGTACACTCTCCGAGTTACGGACCCATAAGGGTCCATTTGGTTTCCAACCCCTGGCTCTACAGAGTGAACCCTTCAGATTTGTCCTGCCTCAATGTTTTCACACTTAGTACTGTACACTACTAGTGTACACTTAGTAGTGTACACTAAAGTCTTCTGTCTTCCAGATCGCATGATATACATTTAAATGTATTTATTTAGCTATCCTCACAGTCCAGATGTGATGGTTTTATTCCAATGTTTACCTGTGAATTTTACCGAGCAATTGTCATTGTTAGTATATTTTTTAATAACGTGTATTATTTTTTAAATGATTTGACCTCTTGGTTTTAAATGTATTCGCTTTATACTACACTATCGCTTTGGAGGGGAGAGAGAGTTCTGTTCTTTGACTATATAGAAGTGTCTATTTGTACGTCTCTAAATGTTTTGATGAATTGAACATGGTAGACCCTCTTGTAAACAAGTGTAATGCTTAATTGGGTCGTCCACTCACAGTTAACAGTCTTTGTATTGAGTTTGTGCTTGAAATAGTACTGTAATTCTGCAAACTGTTAATACAAATTGAAATCATTCAAAATCAATCAAAGACAGTTGTCCCTGTCAATGACACATGCACACGCGCACGCACGCACGCACGCACGCACGCACGCACGCACGCACGCACGCACGCACGCACGCACGCACACACACACACACACACACACACACACACACACACACACACACACATACACACAGGTGTCTCTGTACGTGCGGCTCAGAGCTTACCGTCTGGAAGCCCAGACAGTAATTAACAGTAATTAACAGCGGGTCAATTAGCGTCTCCCAGACAACATCTGGACCCTCATCTGCCGATACGTCGTCACAGTGTCCTCTACGGCCTCGCTCGTCCAACATGTCGTCAGGCAGGTTACCGCTACGAATATGTACGTAGCTGGCACAAAATCAGGTGCCTGTTGGGTGGTGATGGGTGGTGATCCACCTGAACTGAGGGCTCTAATGAAGTACTGTCACCTCATAAACACATGACATAACAACCACACCAAGGGCTCTAATGAAGTACTGTCACCTCATAAACACATGACATAACAACCACACCAAGGGCTCTAATGAAGTACTGTCACCTCATAAACACATGACATAACAACCACACCAAGGGGTCTAATGAAGTACTGTCACCTCATAAATAAACACATGACATAACAACCACACCAAGGGGTCTAATGAAGTACTGTCACCTCATAAACACATGACATAACAACCACACCAAGGGCTCTAATGAAGTACTGTCACCTCATAAACACATGACATAACAACCACACCAAGGGCTCTAATGAAGTACTGTCACCTCATAAACACATGACATCACAACCACACCAAGGGCTCTAATGAAGTACTGTCACCTCATAAACACATGACATAACAACCACACCAAGGGCTCTAATGAAGTACTGTCACCTCATAAACACATGACATAACAACCACACCAAGGGCTCTAATGAAGTACTGTCACCTCATAAACACATGACATAACAACCACACCAAGGGCTCTAATGAAGTACTGTCACCTCATAAACACATGACATAACAACCACACCAAGGGCTCTAATGAAGTACTGTCATCTCATAAACACATAACATAACAACCACACCAAGGGCTCTAATGAAGTACTGTCACCTCATAAACACATGACATAACAACCACACCAAGGGCTCTAATGGAGTACTGTCACCTCATAAACACATGAAACCTGCAGGAAGAAATACAAACAATCACAGCAATCCATCTAGTGCCGGGGTTCCTTCAAAATAGAAGCTCTGGGGTGCCGGAAAGGCATGGCCGCTTTTACTCTGAACCCCCCCCCCCCCTCTCTCTCGATTTCATTTATACGATACATGATCCAAAAAGCGTTCATATTTTGAACGAGAGGCGGATGAGGAGCAAAAATGAAGCGCTTAGTATATCCATCAGATCAAAACCACGGAGAGCTCCCTGGATTAGGAGAGACGAGGCATTCTTTCTGCCGCGCTAACAGCTAAGTGAACGGTAAGCTGACCTACTTGTTGTTAACTAGTTGTACGAACGCTTGTTTTCTATTGTTGTATTGTTTATTGGATCTTGTTTAGTCGATACACTTAATTGTTATAGCTCATGCTCATTTGATTTACCTATTTCTGTTTAAGGAAATAGGTAGCTGATATATTGCACTTTTACCTTAGCGCTAGGTATACTCTTGGTTGCTCGTTTTTGCAGAAAATGCACTAAAGACTTCTGGTGATTAGTAGTTTTTGTTCCCTACTTATGTTGAATACACTTATTGTAAGTCGCTTTGGATAAAAGCGTCTGCTAAATGACTGTAATGTAATGTAATGTAATGTAAGCTAATATGACTGAAGAGCGAACTATGGTGGCCGAGAGTCCGACTGAAAAATTAACAAAGTAAAAGATTCAGAATATTCTCCCCTCGCCTGATATCATTGAGGATGCGCTAGGACGTGTGCACACGTCCTATGCATCCCTCGATTGGATTCCCTAGTTTGTGCTTGAAATGTACTGTAATTCTGCAACTGTTAATACATATTTCAATCAATCAATCAAAACTCCCTCAAGGACCCCTGGGGGTCCCCGGACCCCACTTTGGGAACCACTGCACTAGGCCACTTACTTATAGATCAACAAATCAGGGTAAATCAGGAACCTAGAAGTTGAAAGGCTCCAAAACTGTGGAACAACTGTAAACCTCTACTTATCAGGTCGGCATCCTCCTTGGATATTAACATATTATATTTATTTTGAACACATTGTTCTCCGAGCCAGGCCTTGTAATGGACCTCATTGTTCTCCGAGCCAGGCCTTGTAATGGACCTCCTGAACACATTGTTCTCCGAGCCAGGCCTTGTAATGGACCTCCTTGTTCTCCGAGCCAGGCCTTGTAATGGACCTCCTTGTTCTCCGAGCCAGGCCTTGTAATGGACCTCCTTGTTCTCCGAGCCAAGCCTTGTAATGGACCTCCTTGTTCTCCGAGCCAGGCCTTGTAATGGACCTCCTTGTTCTCCGAGCCAGGCCTTGTAATGGACCTCCTTGTTCTCCGAGCCAGGCCTTGTAATGGACCTCATAGTTCTCCGAGCCAGGCCTTGTAATGGACCTCATAGTTCTCCGAGCCAGGCCTTGTAATGGACCTCATTGTTCTCCGAGCCAGGCCTTGTAATGGACCTCCTTGTTCTCCGAGCCAGGCCTTGTAATGGACCTCCTTGTTCTCCGAGCCAGGCCTTGTAATGGACCTCATAGTTCTCCGAGCCAGGCCTTGTAATGGACCTCATAGTTCTCCGAGCCAGGCCTTGTAATGGACCTTATAGTTCTCCAAGCCAGGCCTTGTAATGGACCTCATAGTTCTCCGAGCCAGGCCTTGTAATGGACCTCCTGAACACATTGTTCTCCGAGCCAGGCCTTGTAATGGACCTCATTGTTCTCCGAGCCAGGCCTTGTAATGGACCTCCTTGTTCTCCGAGCCAGGCCTTGTAATGGACCTCCTGAACACATTGTTCTCCGAGCCAGGCCTTGTAATGGACCTCCTTGTTCTCCGAGCCAGGCCTTGTAATGGACCTCCTGAACACATAGTTCTCCGAGCCAGGCCTTGTAATGGACCTCATTGTTCTCCGAGCCAGGCCTTGTAATGTACCTCATTGTTCTCCGAGCCAGGCCTTGTAATGGACCTCCTTGTTCTCTGAGCCAGGCCTTGTAATGGACCTCATTGTTCTCCGAGCCAGGCCTTGTAATGGAACTCATTGTTCTCCGAGCCAGGCCTTGTAATATACCTCCTTGTTCTCCGAGCCAGGCCTTGTAATGGACCTCATTGTTCTCCGAGCCAGGCCTTGTAATGGACCTCATTGTTCTCCGAGCCAGGCCTTGTAATGGACCTCCTTGTTCTCCGAGCCAGGCCTTGTAATGGACCTCATTGTTCTCCGAGCCAGGCCTTGTAATGGACCTCATTGTTCTCCGAGCCAGGCCTTGTAATGGACCTCATTGTTCTCCGAGCCAGGCCTTGTAATGGACCTCATTGTTCTCCGAGCCAGGCCTTGTAATGGACCTCATTGTTCTCCGAGCCAGGCCTTGTAATGGACCTCATTGTTCTCCGAGCCAGGCCTTGTAATGAACCTCATTGTTCTCCGACCCAGGCCTTGTAATGGACCTCATTGTTCTCCGAGCCAGGCCTTGTAATGTACCTCATTGTTCTCCGAGCCAGGCCTTGTAATGGACCTCATTGTTCTCCGAGCCAGGCCTTGTAATGGACCTCATTGTTCTCCGAGCCAGGCCTTGTAATGGACCTCATTGTTCTCCGAGCCAGGCCTTGTAATGGACCTCCTTGTTCTCCGAGCCAGGCCTTGTAATGGACCTCATTGTTCTCCGAGCCAGGCCTTGTAATGGACCTCATTGTTCTCCGAGCCAGGCCTTGTAATGGACCTCATTGTTCTCCGAGCCAGGCCTTGTAATGGACCTCATTGTTCTCCGAGCCAGGCCTTGTAATGGACCTCATTGTTCTCCGAGACAGGCCTTGTAATGGACCTCATTGTTCTCCGAGCCAGGCCTTGTAATGAACCTCATTGTTCTCCGACCCAGGCCTTGTAATGGACCTCATTGTTCTCCGAGCCAGGCCTTGTAATGGACCTCATTGTTCTCCGAGCCAGGCCTTGTAATGGACCTCATTGTTCTCCGAGCCAGGCCTTGTAATGGACCTCCTTGTTCTCCGAGCCAGGCCTTGTAATGGACCTCATTGTTCTCCGAGCCAGGCCTTGTAATGGACCTCATTGTTCTCCGAGCCAGGCCTTGTAATGGACCTCCTGGCGGTCGCTGGGGTCTGGCCAGCTGCACCTGGCCGGCAGGTTTCGTGTGGCCTTCCCTCCCGGTGCTGGTTGCGCCTCGGTGATGGCTGCGTGTGGGGTGCCCCTCCGTGGACTTGTCTATAGCTGGAAGCCTGGAGGAGAGGGGCAGTGACTTGGCCAATCACTGCTGACCCGCCAACTGGAGAGTGTAGTGGTTGAGGGTTGAAACACTCTAAGAAGGTTGGAGACCACCTGATGACCTCTCTTCCAGGCCAAGGCATCCATTAGAAATGGATTATATTTGCATCTTTGATGTATTTACAAACTATGATAATGAATAATGATTTCAGCTGGTCTCACATCTTCTATGAGAGCACTGCAATGTAAACAAACAACGGCCACACTATTTACAGCACAGAGCGCAGTCAGTGCACCGTCACATTTCAATGTTGGAACATGTGGACAAAGAGTAATCTGTTGATACTTCTTCCAGACACTACTCTGCACTGAGGTACAATATTCAAACCTTTTATAGAGTAAATTTGTAGTGTTTTTCCTAGACTTTCTGCACGTCTCTGTGTGTAAAGAGGAGGTTCCACCTGAAGAGGAGAGGAGCTCCAGTCTGGTCCAGGAGGAACCACAACCTCCACACATTAAAGAGGAACAGGAGGAGCTACTTCAAAGACCAGAAGAGGCTGGTGGGTCAACGTTGACATTACTAGCAGTGGAAAGTGAAGATGATGACGAAAACAGAGAGACAGAGCCTGTAGCCGGCACCTCAACTGAACACATGAAAACACAAGCTGATGTAGAGGACGATGGTTTGGTTGTAAATGTATTAATGCGTTCACTGAAGCTTTGCAGTTAATTCTACTTCAGTATTAACTATCCGCCCTGAGTCTGGGAGGTCGGGGTTCGATCCCCGGACTGTTCATACCAAAGACTATAAGAATGGGACCCAGTGCCTCCCTGCTTGGCACTCAGCATCAATAAGCTCCTGCCCTATGGGCCTCATGGCTCGGCAAGGCTTACTTACTATTACAAAGCAGTTTCTGGTGTCGTTCACCAGCCGCCATCTTGCTACAGTGAACTCTTCTGGTTTAGGGGGCGGCTAGCCCCCCGGAGCTTGAAACACAGTGGCATGTCGTTTGATGTGATGTTGTAAATGGTAAATGGTAAATGGTGCATTTATATAGCGCCTTTATCCAAGGCGCTTTACATAGATTGTGCATTACATTCACCCATTCACACACACATTCATACACCGATTGCAGCGGAAGCCATGCAAGGTACCAACCAGTACATCGCGAGCAATTTGGGGTTCAGTGTCTTGCCCAAGGACACTTCGACATGTAGACAGGAGGAGCCGGGATTCGAACCGGCGACCCATGGATCATTGGACGACCTGCTCTACCTCCTAAGCCACAGCCGCCCCTGTCCCAACGGCCACACTATTTACAGCACAGAGCGCAGTCAGCGCACCGTCATATTTCAATGTTGGAACATGTGGACAAAGAGTAATCTGTTGATACTTCTTCCAGCCACTACTCTGCACTGAGGTACAAGATTCAAACCTTTTATAGAGTCTCTTTGTATTATTATTATTTTTCCTAGACTTTCTGCTCGTCTCTGTGTGTAAAGAGGGGGTTCCACCTGAAGAGGAGAGGAGCTCCAGTCTGGTCCAGGAGGAACCACAACCTCCACACATTAAAGAGGAACAGGAGGAGCTACTTCAAAGAGCAGAAGAGGCTGGTGGGTCAACGTTGACATCACTAGCAGTGAAAAGTGAAGATGATGATGATGAAAACAGAGAGACAGAGCCTGTAGCCGGCACCTCAACTGAACACCTGAAAACACAAGCTGATGTAGAGGACTGTGGAACATCACAACCAACTAGTGATGAGCAGCTCCTCTCTTCACACTGTGTAGAGGACTGTGGAACATCACAACCAACTAGTGATGAGCAGCTCCTCTCTTCACACTGTGTAGAGGACTGTGGAACATCACAACCAACTAGTGATGAGCAGCTCCTCTCTTCACACTGTGTAGAGGACTGTGGAACATCACAACCAACTAGTGATGAGCAGCTCCTCTCTTCACACTGTTCTGAATCTGACACTGAAGACAGTGATGAGTGGGAGGAGCCTAGGGGAGATCAGTCGGCTTTAAACACACTGAAATCACAAAACACACAACATGTGGGAGGAGCCAAGCTGTCCCAGGACCTGGAATCATCCACACAACCTGACTCCATGAGGAGTCACACAGGAGGACAGCGCAAGCTGTCCCAGGACCTGGAATCATCCAAACAACCTGACTCCATGAGGAGTCACACAGGAGGACAGCGCAAGCTGTCCCAGGACCTGGAATCATCCAAACAACCTGACTCCATGAGGAGTCACACAGGGAAGAAAGGTTTTAGCTGTACAGAGTGTGGTAAAATGTTTAATCGAAAGGGACATCTAAAAACACACATGATGATTCATACAGGGAAGAAACCTTTTAGCTGTACAGAGTGTGGCAAAGTGTTTAATCTAAATGGAAATCTAAAAAAACACATGAGGATTCATACAGGGAAGAAAGATTTTAGCTGTACAGAGGGTGGCAAAATGTTAAATCACAAGGTTAATCTAAAAACGCACATGAGGATTCATACAGGCGAAAAGCCCTTTTTGTGTACAGTATGTGGTAAAGGCTGTATTCGTACCAGTGATCTAAAAAAACACATGAGGACTCATACAGGTGAAAAGCCATTTCCTTGCACAATATGTGGTACAGGCTTTACTCAGACGCAACATCTAACATCACACATGATGATTCATACAGGTGAAAAGCCCTTCTCTTGTACAGTATGTGGTAAAGGCTTTACCGTGAAAGGTAGTCTAAAAAAACACATGAGGACTCATACAGGTGAAAAGCCCTTCTCTTGTACAGTGTGTGGTAAAGGCTTTACTGCGACAGGTAATCTGAAAACACACATGACTCATACAGGTGAAAAGCCACATTCTTGCACAATATGTGGTAAAGGCTGTATTCGTACCAGTGATCTAAAAATACACATGAGGACTCATACAGGCGAAAAGCCCTTTTTGTGTACAGTATGTGGTAAAGGCTTTATTAGTACCAGTGATCTAAAAACACACATGACTCATACAGGTGAAAAGCCATTTACTTGTACAGTATGTGGTAAAGGCTTTATTGCGAAAAGTAGTGTAAAAAAACACATGACTCATACAGGCGAAAAGCCCTCTTCGTGTACAGTATGTGGTAAAGGCTTTACTCAGATACAGTATGTCATCTAAAAAAGACACATGATGACTCATACAGGCGAAAAGCCCTTCTCTTGTACAGTATGTGGTAAAGGCTTTACTCAGACAGGTGATCTAAAAAGACACACGAGGACTCATACAGGTGAAAAGCCTTTAGTTTAAGACATATGATCAGTCAGTCTAATCCAGGATGACAATGATTCAAAAGCAGAGGAATTACATAATCTGACAACTAGGGATGTTGAAAAAAGTTGAAAATCGACTCGATTTTCGACTCATGCCTTCCGCGACTCAAAAACGTATGAGTCGAAAAATCGTTTTTATTTTATTTTTTATTTTTTTTGCGCCCGTCAGCGCCGCACCTCACACCTCGCATGCCCTGGCTACAGTTAGAGCGCCATCGTCCAAGGGTGTGGGGTGAAGGGGAAGGGTATCTTAGCAACACTGAATGCTCTGTCCCATTGGTCGTGTGCTCGTATCATGAGCCAATGGCTGCAGCTCTGAGCCCCCAGACCCCAGGTTCGCAATGCATCTCATTGCTCACTCTCAAAGACAGGTCCGCTCTGTTCTGAGCTGTGAGCGCTCTTCTCTTCTCGTGAAGAAAGCAGGACAGCGTTGTCAAATAAATCCCGCCGTCATTCATACTGTATTTATTCCCCGACCCGACATTAAAATACGGAACAACGTGCGTCCCGTATCAGTTCATTACGGGACTTGTGACAGGCTGCTGCAGACACTTGAGTTGGGACTAGCTGATAGCATAGCAGCCGATAGCGCCGCTGCTCCTTCAGTGTCGTTGTTTACAAAATAAAGTTTATTTTTTATTATTGGGCTTTGATCATTGATGCAAATTCTAAACATATGGATGCAGCTGCAGAAGTTGTGTTGCTTAAAGGAATGCATAGTTGCGTTCTCCTCAACTGCTGCGCAGCAACAACAAAAATAAAAAAATAAAAAATAATGGAAAATAAATAGGAAAAAAAGTCGATCGACTCGTCGATTTGCGGCCTCGATTTATCGATTGGCCAAATATGAGTCGTTTGGCATCCCTACTGACAACATCAACATGAATAAAACACACATTAATAGTTTATTGTGATGTATTTTTGTTTTATCTTGTGTATGGATCTTATTTTCTATTCAACATGATGGAATTTCATGTTTATTTTCTCTTGCCTTATTCCCTCCAGCTCATAGGTTACTGGTAGTACAATATGAGCACAGTGTGTGTCCTCATTGGTCAGGATTTAACAAGTCATATTCATTAATATTCATGCAATAATTATTATGTTCGTTGATATGCAGTAAATAATGGTGCAGTAAAGTGCTGACAAGCTGCTGGCTTTGTGTAGCTGTTCACTGTGTCTTGTTTAAATTGTTACATTATCATAGTACATAATATGGTAGATTTCATTGTTACAATATCATAGTACATAATATGGTAGATTCCATTGTTACATTATCATAGTACATAATATGGTAGATTCCATTGTTACATTATCATAGGACATACTATGGTAGATTCCATTGTTACATTATCATAGTACATAATATGGTAGATTCCAGAGACAGTTGAGTTAGTTATTTTGACTTTGATGGTTTATAGTCTCCAGAGTTTAGTGTCTTTATTGAGGTGTTTTTCTGAACTTAAAGGAACACTTTTATACCTGGGTTAGGGTTATGGAAATATTGATACGGTTTTAGTTTTCTTGGTTTAATAAAGGTTTCAACACTACAGGTCCTCTATGTGTGCTTTATCATTACAGAAATGTTATCAAATATGTGTTGTATTTACCCCATAACTACTGTGAACAATAGTCATTTTACAGCCTGTATACCTTGTGCTGAAGCTGTTACTACAGAGTACATGAGTACGTATTCATTTTACACTCTGCATACATTTTATTAATATTCATATTAATAATATGTATTCGTATATAGTATTTTTTATTGTCCTAAAATATTGTCTATATACATATATTCATGAATCCACTTGCTGACCGGAATTAGTTTTGCGCAAAAAACACTCTTTTGGCTAAAAACGGCCATAGCCAAATTCCCCAAAATGTTATCTCAGCACAAATGTGATCACATTTGTGCTGAGATCAGAATGTCTTTAGCCCAAGGAGTTTTTATTGTGCAAAACTAATGCTTGGAATGGATTCAGAATCATGAAAACCCCCTAGTTTGACACGTCACATGATACTTAAAGCATGAGGGAAGTTTGACATTTTTGACATGTTCGCTTTATACAGGATGTTAATGGTCACATATAAACCTTATACAGGATGTTAATGGTCACATATAAACCTTATACAGGATGTTAACGGTCACATATAAACCTTATACAGGATGTTAATGGTCACATATAAACCTTATACAGGATGTTAATGGTCACATATAAACCTTATACAGGATGTTAATGGTCACATATAAACCTTATACAGGATGTTAATGGTCACATATAAACCTTATACAGGATGTTAATGGTCACATATAAACCTTATACAGGATGTTAATGGTCACATATAAACCATATACAGGATGTTAATGGTCACATATAAACCATATACAGGATGTTAATGGTCACATATAAACCTTATACAGGATGTTAATGGTCACATATCAACCATATACAGGATGTTAATGGTCACATATAAACCTTATACAGGATGTTAATGGTCACATATCAACCTTATACAGGATGTTAACGGTCACATATAAACCTTATACAGGATGTTAATGGTCACATATAAACCTTATACAAGATGTTAACGGTCACATATAAACCTTATACAGGATGTTAATGGTCACATATAAACCTTATACAGGATGTTAATGGTCACATATAAACCTTATACAGGATGTTAATGGTCACATATAAACCTTATACAGGATGTTAATGGTCACATATAAACCTTATACAGGATGTTAATGGAAGGATCACATATAAACCCCTTTAAAAATGCTCAATACCAACAGCCGGTCAGCAAGTGGATTCATGAATGTATGAATATAGACAATATTTTAGGCCAATAAAAAAAGACTACGAATTATTATTATTATTATTATACACCCATCTGACCCCCATCTGAACACTATGTTGTACCAGGGACCCCCATCTGAACATTATGTTGTACCAGGGACCCCCATCTGAACACTATGTTGTACCAGGGACCCCCATCTGAACATGATGTTGTACCAGGGACCCCCATCTGAACATTTTGTTGTACCAGGGACCCCCATCTGAACACTATGTTGTACCAGGGACCCCCATCTGAACACTATGTTGTACCAGGGACTGATCTGACTCCTTTCCAGGCGAAGGAGCAGCGGTTCTACTCCGAGTCTCTCTCGTGTGACTGAACTTCTCACCCTATCTCTAAGGGAGATGCCAGCCACCCGTTGAAGAAAACTCATTTCGGCCGCTTGTATTCGCGACCTTATTCTTTCGGTCATGACCCACACTTCATGACCATAGGTGAGAGTAGGAACGAAGATTGCTCGGTAGTCAGAGAGCTTTGCCTTCTGGCTCAACTCTCTTTTCGTCACAACAGTGCGGTACAGCGACTAAGGACCCCTGCTTCATATTGGCTCCATCATGTGTCCATTTATACTGGTTTTAAATGAACCATTTATTCAAATAATTATACCCTACAAAAATGCAGGAAATACAGGCTAAAATTGCTATAGCAAGAATCTATAGCAAGAATCACATTATATCAATGCTGTATGTCCAAACCATCCATCCATCCACCTGTCTGTCTGTCTGTCTGTCTGTCTGTCTGCCTGCCTGCCTGCCTGCCTGCCTGCCTGCCTGCCTGCCTGTCTGTCTGTTATGTCTGTAATAAAAGCTATGTTTATATCTCTTCGTTTAGGGTTTTTAAATCAATAAAACGTTTATCATTGATTCATGATAATTTAATTTAATATAAAAACGTTTTTGAGTGCAGGCTATTCCTAGATCCACCACTCGCCTCCCTGTGTGTGTGCGTGTGTGCGTGCGTGCGTGCGTGCGTGCGCGGGCATTGCTAACTCCACCCAGCCCAGCTGGTGCAGCCAATGTTCCAATTCACTCTGACGGACCAATGACAGCCGGACTTTCATCATGTAGGTGAACAGACCCGGATCCAGTGGGCGGGGCTTAGGATTTAAGTAGGAAGTGACAGACTTGTGCTGCACAGCAGCAGTCTGCAGAGCCATGAGGCTGAGAGGTATGTTAGCAATGCTTGTTTGGAACAAACACACGGTTTTATCTGCCTTTAACATGGTTCTTGTTTAAACATTAGTGTTTTATCTACATTTAACACTGTTATTGTTTAAACAGTAGTGTTTTATCTACATTTAACACTGTTATTGTTTAAACAGTAGTGTTTTATCTACATTTAACACTGTTATTGTTTAAACATTAGTGTTTTATCTACATTTAACACTGTTATTGTTTAAACAGTAGTGTTTTATCTACATTTAACACTGTTATTGTTTAAACAGTAGTGTTTTATCTACATTTAACACTGTTATTGTTTAAACAGTAGTGTTTTATCTACATTTAACACTGTTATTGTTTAAACAGTAGTGTTTTATCTACATTTAACACTGTTATTGTTTAAACAGTAGTGTTTTATCTGCCTTTAACACTGTTATTGTTTAAACAGTAGTGTTTTATCTACATTTAACACTGTTATTGTTTAAACAGTAGTGTTTTATCTACATTTAACACTGTTATTGTTTAAACAGTAGTGTTTTATCTACATGTAACACTGTTATTGTTTAAACAGTAGTGTTTTATCTACATTTAACACTGTTATTGTTTAAACAACCTTTCCGCGTGCTGCTACCTTGCCATGGTGGAGAGGCTTGCGTGCCTCCGTGACTCAGAAAGCTTTACCGGAGGGGGTTCATACCCTCAGCAGGTTTAACCATGCCGGGCAGGTTTCTAGAGTAGAGGCCGGACGAAAAGCAGCACCTGGCCTTCCAGGTTGGGGGTTGGGCGTGGGGCTAAAAACCCCATCCCATAAAACACTTCCTTGTTACAGAAACGCCAACAAGAGATCAACAAGACATCAACACCTTGGCCCAGGGAAGAGAGCGGTCTTCAATAAGAAGGTCTATGACGCCATGTGGTGAAAGCCAGAAGTCTCTGGAAGCGACATGGCCGACCACCCTTCTTTCGACCAGTGCCGCTCACATCGGTACATGGAATGTGAGGACCATGTATGAGACAGGGAAGACATTCCAAGTAGCAGCAGTGATGAGGAGCAACAATCTCACGCTGCTCGGAATAAGCGAGTCAAGATGGACACAGTCCGGACAGAAACGACTGTCCTCAGGAGAGATGCTCCTGTACTCCGGCCATGAAGAGGACAACGCCCCCCACACTCAAGGAGTAGCACTGATGCTATCTAAAGCAGCACAGAAAGCACTCATAGGATGGGAAGCCCATGGACCAAGGATCATTACCGCGTCCTTTCGTACCAAGAATAAGAGGATCAATATGAACATCATACAGTGCTACGCTCCTACCAATGACGGCGAGGAAGCAGACAAAGATCAGTTCTACAACAGGCTGCAATCCATTATAGAAAAACACCCAGAGAGAGACATCACAATCCTGATGGGAGACCTTAATGCCAAGATCGGAAGGGACAACACAGGGTACGAAGACATCATGGGAAGACATGGACTGGGGGTCATGAATGAAAATGGGGAGAGGCTTGCCGACCTGTGTGCTATGAACAACCTGGTCATTGGCGGCAGTGTTTTTCCCCATAAGAACATTCACAAGGCCACTTGGGTATCACCAGACCACATAACTGAGAACCAGATTGACCATATCTGTATTTGTAAGAAATTCAGAAGGTCCATGCAGGATGTAAAAGTAAAGGGAGGAGCAGATGTGGGGTCAGACCACCACCTTGTTGTAGCCAGCCTGAAGCTGAAGCTGAGAAATAACTGGATGCAGGCACACACAACACAACACAGGTACAACACAGCTTCCTTGAGAGAACCCAGCAAGCTGGAAGAGTTCAGACTAACATTCCGGAACAAATTCCAAGTTCTACAGGAGCTGCTGGAAGAGGACGAGAGCACTCTGGAGAGCACGTGGAAGGAGATAAAAGAGGCAGTAACATCTACCTGCAAGGAAGTGCTTGGCCCCAAGAAGCACCAGCACAAGGAATGGATCTCCGAGGACAGTCTGCGAAAGATTCAGGGCAGGAGGGAAAAGAAGGCAGCAGTGAACAACAGCCGGACAAGAGCGGAGAAGGCCAAGGCACAAGAAAGGTATACAGAGGGAAACAAACTAGTAAGGAAGAGCATCAGAGCAGGTAAGCGAAAGTACATGAACAACCTGGCAACAGAGGCAGACATGAGAGAACTCTACAACATAACCAAGAAGCTGGCAGGAAAGTACAGCAAACCAGAACGACCGGTGAAGGACAAAGAGGGAAGACCGATAACAACGGGAGACGAGCAACAGAAGAACAGATGGATGGAGTATTTTGAGGAACTTCTAAACCGGCCAGCACCACAGAACACACCAGACATCGCACAGGCTGACACAGACCTACCCATAGACTGCAACGCACCAACCATGGAAGAAATCAGGAAGGCCATCAAGCAGCTGAGACATGGAAAAGCTGCAGGACCGGACAACATTCCTGCGGAGGCATTGAAGGCAGACCTAGAAACCACTGTGAGGCTGCTTCATCCACTCTTCAGGAAGATTTGGGAGGAAGAACAAGTGCCAGGAGACTGGAAAGAGGGCTACCTCATCAAGATCCCAAAGAAAGGAGACCTTAGCAATTGCGCAAATTATAGAGGGATCACACTGCTATCAGTGCCAGGGACGGTTTTCAACAGAGTCATCTTGAACAGGATGAAGGACCTCATTGATGCACAACTCCGCGATGAGCAAGCTGGTTTCCGCAAGGATCGATCCTGCACAGACCAGATTGCAGCGCTGCGCATCATCGTGGAGCAGTCAATAGAGTGGAACTCCTCCCTCTATATCAATATTGTGGACTATGAGAAAGCCTTTGACAGTCTGGACAGAGAGTCCCTCTGGAATCTTCTCCAACACTATGGGGTGCCAACCAAGATCGTTTCCATCATCAGGAACTCCTATGAGGGACTGACATGCAAGGTGGTCCACGGAGGGCAGCTCACAGAGGCATTCCAAATGAGGACTGGGGTCAGACAAGGTTGTCTGCTCTCACCCTTTCTCTTCCTGTTAGCCATTGACTGGAAAATGAAGACCTCCACGGCACAGAGAAGGTACGGAATTCAGTGGACACCTTGGAAGCAACTCGACGACTTGGACTATGCAGATGATCTGGCACTACTGTCGCACACCCAACAACAGATGCAGGAGAAGACCAACAAAGTGGCAGCCGTTTCGGCACAACTCTGACTCAACATCCACAAAGGCAAGACCAAGATCCTCAAGACCAAAACAGCTAACACCAACACAATAACACTGGACGGCGAGGCATTGGATGAAGTTGAAGCCATCACTTATATAGGCAGTGTGATCGACACGCATGGGGGCACAGATGCTGACGTTAGAGCTAGAATCCGTAAAGCCTGTGCATCATTCGTCCTATTACGGAACATCTGGAGTTCCAAAGAACTGACTTCCAACACCAAAGTTAGGTTCTTCAACACCAACATCAAAGCGGTCCTCCTATACGGAGCAGAAACATGGAGAACTACAGCTGCCACCATCAAGAAGGTGCAGGTCTTCATCAACAGCTGCCTGCGGAAGATCCTCCATATCCGATGGCCAGAGACCATCAGTAATAATGAACTCTGGCAGAGAACAAACCAGCTTCCGGCGGAAGAAGAAATAAGGAAACGCAGATGGCGATGGATAGGCCACACCCTACAAAAGCCTGCAAGTAACATCATAAGACAAGCCCTAACATGGAACCCACAGGGCAAGCGGAAAAGGGGTCGCCCTAGAAACACCTGGCGCAGAGACCTGGAGGCGGACATCAAGACCATGAAGACGACCTGGAACCAACTGGAGAGAACAGCTCAAGACAGAGATGCCTGGAGATCGCTTGGTGACGGCCTATGCCCCAGAAGGGGCAGAAGGCGTAAGTAAGTAAGTAATTGTTTAAACAGTAGTGTTTTATCTACATTTAACACTGTTATTGTTTAAACATTAGTGTTTTATCTACATTTAACACTGTTATTGTTTAAACAGTAGTGTTTTATCTACATTTAACACTGTTATTATTTAAACAGTAGTGTTTTATCTACATTTAACACTGTTATTGTTTAAACAGTAGTGTTTTATCTACATTTAACACTGTTATTGTTTAAACAGTAGTGTTTTATCTACATTTAACACTGTTATTGTTTAAACATTAGTGTTTTATCTACATTTAACACTGTTATTGTTTAAACAGTAGTGTTTTATCTACATTTAACACTGTTATTGTTTAAACAGTAGTGTTTTATCTACATTTAACACCGTTATTGTTTAAACAGTAGGGTTTTATCTGTATTTAACACTGTTAGTTTAAACAGTAGTGTTTTTATAGCACTGTTTGTTTATTGTGACACTAAATGGACAACAATATGAGGATTGTTTGTCCTTTTAGAGAAGGAAGAAAACCAACAAACCATTGTGTTCCAAACAGTGTTTTTGGCGGCAAATTTAGATTTTAGTTTTAGTCGTAGACTCTTGAATAGTTCATTTAGTTTTAGTCCCCTGGAATGTTTTAGTGTTAGTCTAGTTTTAGTCAACTAAATGTCAAAAGATTTTAGTCCACTTAAATCTACAGGTGATTTAGTCGACAAATGCATTTTGGTGGGCCTTGATGCCGTCGTAATGACTGTTCTTACACTTGCTGAAAATAGCCGATCTACAAGCTCACAGCACATCGCAGCGCGAAGTGTTGTGAGCTTGTAGATCGGCTATTTTCAGCATGTAAAATACTGGATCTCTTGTCCACTAGTCTCTTCCTAACATTTAGTCTAGTTTTTATCTGTTGACCAAATTGTCAATACATTTAGTTTTAGGCTGAGCTCACACGGTTAATGCAGTGATTTTTGTTGTGAGTGTCATGGCCGCCCCCAATGCATTTCCAATGGAGGTCACATGGTCTGTTGTATGGCTTTCAGCTGTGTTTCGACTGCACCCCTCCCCCTCACACAACACAATGTTGTGTCAAACCATGTGACTCCCATTGGAAATGCATTGGGGCGGCCATGTGTGTGTGTGTGTGGGCTCAGTTGACCCTCAGTCATAGACCCTCGGTCTATGTTGAAAGCATTCTTGAGTGGTAAAAGTCACGGTCCAATATATATGACAGGATGAACTCACAGCTGTTGCAAACTGACTATCTTAAAGTGTCCCCTTATGAATTGCTATCCTAGATGAACTCTTCACTCAGGCATGAGACCTGCACCCTGCATGTGACCTCCTATAGGCAGAAGTGTTGTGTACAATTATGACATATGTTGAGAGGCATAAGCTATCAAAATATACATCACACGCACACACCCTCTTTTAGTTTCTGGCTCGCACACACACAGATAAACTGTAATTCTATTTTTATCTTCCGCGTGGCTCTGAGGTTGAGCTTCAGTCAGTGCCCCCGCACAGAGCAGTGGAGTTAAGTGTTTCTACTGACTTTTTGAGGATCAAATGGAGTTCAGAGGTTCTTTCAGAAGCGCTTTTTGATACTTTCCATTGGTGCAATATGTTCATAACAACACAGACATAAAGGGTGTTCAGTAGGATCGATTTATGAAAATAAAATCTAAAACCTCAAATGGACTTAAGAGATCTCCTCCCGACAGCAACGATATGCAACACAATTAAACTTCCTTCACATAATAATACTACACTAAAACACAAGCCTATATTACGTGTACACAATATACAACAGCTCAGACCCCCAGGGTCTGGCTGTTGTATATTGTGGATGACGTGCTGCGCTGACTGCTTAAGTTAGAGTCTCTTGGTCAGTTGGTCGGCTCTCACCGTAGGTCGGCGGCTCTCACCGTAGGTCAGCGGAGCGAGGTGGACGATCACACTGCTAACTCCCTCTCTGTCTACAGGAGACCTCATGGGTAGTCTCCCCTCCTGCTATATTAACAGCTAACTCCCCCTTGCTGTCTGTCTACAGGAGACCTCATGGGTAGTTTCCCATCCTGCTATATTAAGAGCTAACTCCCCCTGTCTGTCTACAGGAGACCACATGGGTAGTCTCTCCTCCTGCTATATTAACAGCTAACTCCCCCTCACTGACTGTCTTCGCCGTCGGCCCAGCGGACGGGCCCTCCCGTCCCCAGGGTGCCGTGCCGCGAGACGCCGTGCTCCGATGCTGTACAAACATCCAATTTATACTGGCGTCCTACACCGCCTGAATTCAATGAAGTCAATCAGTGTGGCTCTCCGCCCATCTG
This sequence comes from Electrona antarctica, assembly GCF_951216825.1. Lineage (NCBI taxonomy): Eukaryota > Metazoa > Chordata > Actinopteri > Myctophiformes > Myctophidae > Electrona > Electrona antarctica. Next base: position 88,953 of record NW_027638182.1, read on the forward strand.
CCCTACCTGCATTCATCATCAATAATCAGAGTCCAGGCTCTTTCACACGGTTTTATATTATGAAACCGGTCCTATTAAAGATTGTAGGGATCGATGAGTTCTTTGAGATATTGTGCTGCCTGACCATTGAGAGCTTTATCGGTGAGGAGGATGTTTAACTCTATTCTGTATTTAACCAGGAGCCAGTGATGGTTCTGATCACATGGTTCTGTATTTAACCAGGAGCCAGTGATGGTTCTGATCACATGGTTCCTGGACCCCTAGTCTAGGGCGTCATCAGTGTTGCTACAGAGGAGTTCCAAATCTTTGTGATTGCAATTTATCATTAATGTAATAAATACATCCATCCATTTTCATGTATGTAGTTATTTATTACATTAACGACATGAACCCTAGAATAACTATTCTGAGGGGAACATTAGCAAAAAAAACAGATCTACAAGCTCACACGCTCATGATTTTGAAGGATTTGAAAAAAGATCAATCATGAAAAAATTACATACTATAGTCCATGGTCTCGGACGGCATGCCGTTTTTCATGATTTTGCAGGATTTGAGAAAAGATGAAAATAATTGACCTGTAAATTACAACAAAACAAACTAAAGCACTGGTGTGGTACTCCTGGTTTACCAGAACGGGGTTCAAGTCCCTGCAGTGCTCTGCTCAATGTGTTGTATTTACATGGTTTATTTTAATGTTCTGCTCATTGTGTTGCCTTTTCATAGATGATAACCCCCTGGTTCTCTACTGTGTTTGTACTCCCTACAGTTAGGTTACCAAGTCTATTTATTACTTATTTTCTGTTCACTCCGACAACATGGACTATAGCCTTTCGCTTTTCCTTGATTTTCAAATCCTCCGAAATCGTAAAAAACGACATACTATAGTATGCCCTCCGAGACCATGGACTATATTCTTTCACTTTTCAAGGTGAAAATCACGGAAAAGCGAAAGGCTATAGTCCATGGTTTCGGAGGGCATACTATAGTATGTCGTTTTTCCCGATTTCGGAGGATTTGAAAAAAAGTGAAAATCGCGGAAAAGCCTTGGTCACGGACCGCATACTGGTCAAGGTCATTTATACTGGTCAAGGTCATTTATTCGGGTGAAGGTCATTTATACTGGTCAAGGTCATTTGTGCTGGTCAAGGTCAATTATACTGGTCAACGTCATTTATACCGGTCAAGGTAAATGATGAAAAACGGCGTGCTATAGTATGCTGTCTGAGATGGGCTACAGTCCATGGTGTCGGAGGGCATACTATAATATGTCGTTTTTTACGATTTCGGTGGATTTAAAAAAAAAAAGGTGAAAATCGTGGTAAAGCGAAAGGCCATGGTGGCCATGGGCAAGGTCCATGGTCTCGGCCCACATACTGGTCAAGGTCATTTATACTGGTCATGGTCATTTATACTGGTCAAGGTCATTTATACTGGTCAAGGTCATTTATACTGGTCATGGTCATTTTTACTGGTGAAGGTCATTTATACTGGTGAAGCACATTTACTAGTCTTATGAAGGTCATTTATACTGCTCAAGGTCATTGATATTGGTCAAGGTCATTGAGCGGCGCGCTATAGTGTGCGATTCTTCATCATTGTTGATGAAAATTACGGAAAAGCGAAAGGCTATAGTCCATGGTCTCGGAGGGCATGCTATAGTAGGTCGTTTTTCCTGATTGAAAATCGCGGAAAAGCCTTGGTCATGGACATTTTTACTGGTGAAGGTAATTTATACTGGTCAAGGTCATTTATTCTGGTGATGGTCATTTACTAGTCTTATGAAGGTAATTTGTACTGGTCAAGGTCAATTATACTTGTCAAGGTCATTGAGCTATAGTGCGCGATTCTTCATCATTGTTGAGGATTTGAAAAAAGGTGAAAATCAAGGAAAAGCGAAAGGCTATGGTGTCGGAGGGCATACTATAGTATGTCGTTTTTCCCGATTTCGGAGGATTTGAAAAAAAGGTGAAAATCGCGGAAAAGCGAAAGGCTAAATGGTAAATGTTAAATGGTATATATAGCGCCTTTATCCAAGGCGCTTTACATTCACCCATTCACACACATTTATACACCGATTGCGGCAGAAGCCATGCAAGGTTCCAACCAGCACATCGGAAGCAATTTGGGGTTCAGTGTCTTGTCCAAGGACACTTTGACATGTAGACAGGAGGAGCCGGGATTTGAACCGCCGACCCATGGATCATTGGACGACCTGCTCTACCTCTTGAGCCACAGTCGCCCTAAGGCTATGGTGTCGGAGTGAACAGAAATCATAAGTAATAAACAGTAAAGAACCTGGGGGTTATCATCTATGAAAAGGCAACACAATGAGCAGAACATTAAAATAAACCATGTAAATACAACACATTGAGCAGAGCACTGCAGGGACTTGAACCCCGTTCTGGTAAACCAGGAGTACCACACCAGTGGCTTAGTTTGTTTTGTTGTAATTTACAGGTCAATTATTTTCATCTTTTTCTCAAATCCTGCAAAATCATGAAAAACTGCATGCGGTCCGAAACCATGGTCTACAGTAGCCTATGCCCTTTTTTTCAAATCCTCCAAAATCGTCAATTATTTTCATCTTATCTCAAATCCTGCAAAATCATGAAAAACGGTATGCCGTCCGAGACCATGGACTAGTATGTCTTTTTTTCATGATTCTCTCTCTACGTCGTCCTCAGACGAGCCTTCCATCGGCGTTTCCAGTCATCTCGGTTCTCCATACATCTGGCCAGCTCCTTTGTGCTTTCCGCGCCAGTATCTTTGTTTAGTACGTCCACGTAGGTAGGTGTGGGACGTCCTCTCGATCGATGCCCGTGCGTTGGTTCCCACAGTACAAGCTTTTTGGCCGGGAGTTCTTGGTGTCGGTGGCAGTGGCCAGCTAGTCTCATCCTCCTTACTGCTATCTTCTCTGTTACACTTGGTAATGCCCCGTACAGACGCTTGTTGGTGATGTGCTCGTCCCTGTTGGTGTTAAGTACCAGACGTAACATTCTGGTGTAGCATCCATCCAGGGATTTCTGTAGGGCTTGTGTTAGTGTCCAGCATTCACAGCCAGAGGAGAACAGACTCCACGGTAGCAGAGAAGAAACTGATCTTGATATGTCGAGGGAGGTTGGATTTCCACACACTGGTCATGCCATAAGAGCTCGCCAGGCAAGTGCCTTCCTCACTTTAAGGTCCTCTGTGGAGCCGACCCATGCGCCCAGGTATTTGAAGTCACTGACCTCCTTTAGGACAGTACCTTCTATTGTTAGGGGCAGATGTCCTTGGGGGATGTTATAGGTTATGACCTCAGTCTTCTTTGCATTTAGCCTGAGGCCAACTTTGGCGCACTCCAACTCCACACTGGTCAGGAGAGCCTGTGCCTGCCTTACGTTGTCAGATAGCAGGCAGATGTCATCAGCGTAGTCCAGGTGTGTGAGGGTTTCTGCAGGGTGTCTCGTAGACCTTCTGGGTGCGATAGTGAAGCCGAGCTCTGTCTCCCTTGCATTAATAGCTTGTCTCAGAGCATAGTCCAATACTATTATAAAAAGGAAGGGAGCTAGGGTGTCTCCCTGCAGCACTCCGGTTTGGATGTTGAATTCCTCGCTGTTACCATCTGGCGTTGTCACTCGGGCTCTCGTTCCCGTGTACATGGTATCAATGGCTCGGAGCAGGTTCGGAGGAACATTGTAGGCCTTGAGTATTCTCATCATCATTCCTCTATGGATTGAGTCGAAGGCCTTCCTGAAGTCAATGAAGCATAGCACTGCTGCTAGGTTGTTTGATTGATCTTTTTTCAAATCCTTCAAAATCATGAGCTTGTAGATCTGTTTTTTTGCTAATGTTCCCCTCAGAATAGTGATTCATGTTAATGTAATAAATAAATACATACATTTATTACATTAATGATATGAACGAATGAATGAATACTAAATGAAAAAAGTTGCAATCACAAAGATTTGGAACTCTGTAGTAACACTGAGGAAGCCCTATACTAGGGGCCCGAGAACCATGTGATCAGAACCATCACTGGCTCCTGGTTAAATACAGAACCATGTGATCAGAACCATCACTGGCTCCTGGTTAAATACAGAACCATGTGATCAGAACCATCACTGGCTCCTGGTTAAATACAGAACCATCACTGGCTCCTGGTTAAATACAGAACCATGTGATCAGAACCATCACTGGCTCCTGGTTAAATACAGAACCATGTGATCAGAACCATCACTGGCTCCTGGTTAAATACAGAACCATGTGATCAGAACCATCACTGGCTCCTGGTTAAATACAGAACCATGTGATCAGAACCATCACTGGCTCCTGGTTAAATACAGAATAGAGTTAAACATCCTCCTCACCGATAAAGCTCTCAATGGTCAGGCAGCACAATATCTCAAAGAACTCATCGATCCCTACAATCCTGGTCCTAATTTAAACCGGTCCTAATTTAAAACCGTGTGAAAGAGCTTGGACTCTGATTATTGATGATGGATGCAGGTGGGGCAGATGGGCGGAGAGCCACACTGATTGACTGCATTGAATGCAGGCAGTGTAGGACGCCAGTATAAATTGGATGTTTGTACAGCATCGGAGCACGGCGTCTCGCGGCACGGCACCCTGGGGACGGGAGGGGCCGTTCGCTGGGCCGACGGCGAAGACAGACAGCGAGGGGGAGTTAGCTGTTAATATAGCAGGAGGAGAGACTACCCATGAGGTCTCCTGTAGACAGACAGGGGGAGTTAGCAGTGCGATCGTCCACCTCGACCTACGGTGAGAGCTGACCTGACCAAGAGACAGGAGAAATATTGTCAGCGGTCAGCGCAGCACGTCGTCCACAATATACATCAGCCAGACGCCGGGGGTCTGAGCTGTTGAGTATTGTGTACACAGTAGGCTTGTGTTTTATAGTGTAGTTTTATTATGTTAAGGGAGTTTAATTGTGTTGCATATCGTTGCTGTCGGGAGGAGATCTCTTAAGTCCATTTGAGGTTTTAGATTTTATTTTCATAAATCGATGCTACTGAACACCCTTTATGTCTGTGTGTTGTCATGAACATATTGAACCAATGCAAAGTATCAAAAAGAGCTTCTGAAAGAATCTCTGAACTCCATTTGATCCTCAAACTGTCAGTAGAAACACTTAACTCCACTGCTCTGTGGGGGCAGCCCGCGGAAGATAAACAAAAGAACGACAGTTTGTGTGCGTGTGAGATAATCAAACTTGCGTGTGTGTGTGTGAGCGAGAGACACAGACAGACACTAAAAGGTGTGTGTGTGTGTGTGTGTGTGTGTACGAATGTGATAATCAAACTTGGAGATCCATTGTATGTGGAGCTAAGGTATCAATGACAGAAAACCACCTTACTCCACTTGATCTATATTCAAGTGGTGATAATATGACACATGCAAGTATCTGATAATATACAAAGTCACAATACCAACTTTGATGAGGCAGTATTGCTTGGTTCTCTTCAATTTCTGAAGATTGTCAAATTTGTTTTTCCATTTCCTGAAAAATGAAGATTTGGGAGTTCAGGTTTCCTCCCGACAGCAGAGATATGTCTTGTCGTAGTTTCACCTCATTCTATTGTTGTTCTATACCCCCAAAACCCTTGTCTGTGGTCCTTCCAGGTTCTGACATAACTACAGTTTGTAGTTAATATAGTAAACAGCAGTTTATTGGTATGCCTGTTCAAAGTAAGTGCCCGTTATCGCTGCTTGCAGCTATTTGTTGTACAAAGTTTCAAACTGGGATTTCAGATAATGGTCCATAGATTGCATGAAATGGTCTACACTCAAATATCCCAGCAGAAATCAGGGATAAGCGTTTTTTTAAACTGCTCAAAATGGCAGACGTGTTCCCCATGAATCGGATCGAGAGCCCAAACAAACAAACCAAAGGGGTACCATATTGCCAAACCGACAGCACAGTTCAGCCATAACTGCCATTTTTGGTGGAAGGAGAAGAGAGATTTTTTTTTTAAAGAGATTTAGGGACCACGCCCTTCAGGCTCGGTCCCTAAATTAAACCTAACTGTAGGGAGTACAAACACAGTAAAGAACCTGGGGGTTATCATCCTAACTGTAGGGAGTACAAACAGTAAATAACCTGGGGGTTATCATCCTAACTGTAGGGAGTACAAACACAGTAAAGAACCTGGGGGTTATCATCCTAACTGTAGGGAGTACAAACACAGTAAAGAACCTGGGGGTTACCATCCTAACTGTAGGGAGTACAAACACAGTAAATAAACTGGGGGTTATCATCCTAACTGTAGGGAGTACAAACACAGTAAAGAACCTGGGGGTTATCATCCTAACTGTAGGGAGTACAAACACAGTAAAGAACCTGGGGGTCATCATCCTAACTGTAGGGAGTACAAACACAGTAAAGAACCTGGGGGTTATCATCCTAACTGTAGGGAGTACAAACACAGTAAAGAACCTGGGGGTTATCATCCTAACTGTAGAGAGTACAAACACAGTAAAGAACCTGGGGGTCATCATCCTAACTATAGGGAGTACAAACACAGTAAAGAACCTGCGGGTCATCATCCTAACTGTAGGGAGTACAAACACAGTAAAGAACCTGGGGGTTATCATCCTAACTGTAGGGAGTACAAACACAGTAAAGAACCTGGGGGTTACCATCCTAACTGTAGGGATTACAAACACAGTAAAGAACCTGGGGGTTATCATCCTAACTGTAGGGAGTACAAACACAGTAAAGAACCTGGGGGTTACCATCCTAACTGTAGGGAGTACAAACACAGTAAATAACCTGGGGGTTATCATCCTAACTGTAGGGAGTACAAACACAGTAAAGAACCTGGGGGTTACCATCCTAACTGTAGGGACTAGGAGTACAAACACAGTAAAGAACCTGGGGGTTACCATCCTAACTGTAGGGACTAGGAGTACAAACACAGTAAAGAACCTGGGGGTTATCATCCTAACTGTAGGGACTAGGAGTACAAACACAGTAAAGAACCTGGGGGTTACCATCCTAACTGTAGGGACTAGGAGTACAAACACAGTAAAGAACCTGGGGGTTACCATCCTAACTGTAGGGACTAGGAGTACAAACACAGTAAAGAACCTGGGGGTTATCATCCTAACTGTAGGGAGTACAAACACAGTAAAGAACCTGGGGGTCAGCATCCTAACCGTAGGGAGTACAAACACAGTAAAGAACCTGGGGGTTACCATCCTAACTGTAGGGACTAGGAGTACAAACACAGTAAAGAACCTGGGGGTTATCATCCTAACTGTAGGGAGTACAAACACAGTAAAGAACCTGGGGGTTATCATCCTAACCGTAGGGAGTACAAACACAGTAAAGAACCTGGGGGTTACCATCCTAACTGTAGGGAGTACAAACACAGTAAAGAACCTGGGGGTTACCATCCTAACTGTAGGGAGTACAAACACAGTAAAGAACCTGGGGGTTATCATCCTAACTGTAGGGAGTACAAACAGTAAAGAACCTGGGAGTTACCATCCTAACCGTAGGGAGTACAAACACAGTAAAGAACATCTATGAAAAGGAAACACAATGAGCAGAAAATGAACCATGTTGTAAATACAAATTGAGGCACCGCAGGGAGTTGAACCCCGTTCTGGTAAACCAGTAGTACCACACCAGTGCCTTATTTTGTGTTTTGTAATTTACAGGTCCAAAAGCAAACAGTCATTACAACAGTAATAATTTCATAATTTACATGGTAGGCAATATATAAAAGAATACAGAAGCAAAAGATAACATTTCAAATTTGCAAAATATTTTTTTAAACGTATTCTTGCCGACCTCCCACGGCAAGATCATTTATATTTAAAAAAGTCCTTTATAGCTTACTTAGAAATTCAAATTGAGAAATTTGAATCATAACAGAGATGAATGAGAGCCATGATTATGTCTCTATACAATTGAAAACCAATTGAAAACCAGAAGACTCACTCCACAAATACCTTAAGGAAAATATATTTGTGCTCATAAAGTGCTGCAAAGTGAAAAGTGCAGCAGAAAACGTTGGGTCATAGGCCCATGGTCAATGACTCGCCTACTGACCGGCATGAATGAAGTTTTAGCTGCAAATGGCAGCATAAATAAATCACACCAATACACAACACATAATGCGATCCGATGCAATCGCACATTATAAAGACATAAATCACATCAATCCACATCACATACCTAACCTAACCCTAACCTCATTATGTGATGTGGGATGATGTGATGAAGCCTTACTCACAAATGTGAAATGATACGAGACATAAACACACATCACATACCGGGCCTGTGTCCATATGTGATGTGGGCTTACATAATGAAGCTTTACTCACAAATTAGATCTGATAATATAGCACCGACAATGGTCTTATGACCTAGATGTTTGCTGCTGCACTTCTCACTTTAAGTACTTTGAGCACTTTATGAACAAAATAGATCGTCTTGGTCTCCGCCCAAGCAGTTAACCTTTGTTTTCGTGGCGCGAGTATTTTCTTCCAGCCAGTTGTCCCATGTTAATGTTAATATAAAACATTCACGTGTTTTCAAAAGAATTGCATACATTTAAAGAAAAACAAATATAAATTACATGTAAAATGTTGAGATTGAATATAGCAGATCTCCAAACAAGGTCCTGGGAAACAAACATGTATTTTGGTTGTCGAGCTTTATCTTTATACTGAAATGTTTACATTACACTGAATGAGAAAAAAAAAAAAAGACAATTCAAGCCATTTGTGGACGATGGACATAAATTATACAAGGTGCAGATTATGCAATGGCAGCAGCATTCTGCTTCATGTTCTTTGTGCCCCAGTATTTGTCAGCAATACTATGAACATTAGTACACAACATGTAACACTATGAACATTAGTACACAACATACAACACTATGGATGACATTAGAACACAACATACAACACTATGGATGACATTAGAACACAACAGCAATAAACACAATTCGTATGGCGTGAGCGATGCGCCTACATCACTTCCTGTTCTGAACATAACAGTGTGTACCTCACCTAAATAAAATGAGGCCGACCAACAAGAATGACGAGCTATCCGCAATTGCTGTGAAATAATCACATCAAATCATATAAATGCACATCACATACCAGGCCTGTCTTCATATGTGATGTGGACTGATGTGATGCCGCTTTACCGGCAAATGACACAACGCAAATGACGTGAAACGATACCACGCCAATCAATTGAGACTGTATGCGAGACACGGCCCGAATCACGCACCACATACACTAGTGAAGAACCAGTGTGATAGATAGGAGAGAAATAAATAAGAAATTACTTAAAAAAATAAAGCGAAATGCGATTAAAAACTCTGACCACAAAAACAAATAACTTTATTAAAGCAAAGAATAGAAAAGAGAAAAGATGAAGGTCGGGTAGAAACCTTGTATGTCCAAAACAGTTACTTTTCTGGAAAAAAAGAGAACCTGTGATCCAATGATATTATTTATTGTGAATATAATAAGTCTTTCAATGTTTAGTTAAAAGCTCTTGTTGATACTTCACCGGTTCAATATACAAAAAATACATACAATATATGTTATATAAATAAAAACAAAATATTCAATAATGCATTGAATCGTGAGCTTGTAGATCGGCTATTTGTTCTACTTAGTGTGTGACACTGTAGCATGACCAAGTAAGGAAGTTAATTTACAAAACGTTGAACTATGGATATACAAGGTTTCTGTCCAACAGCCAAAGATAATAAACTACGCTCACTTACCTTCAATATCAGCCAGTAAACTCAAAACACACTAACCAAGGAAGCAAATGACACATCGGCCATCATTTTCTTCCTCCGTTAGTTTGCACAGATGTACAGCATAGAAGGTTGTAAAGAGTAGGGGTGTAACGATACTGGTTCAATATGGCGATACAATGATTTGAAATCGATACAGTAACCATTTAAAATACATTTAACCTTTTTTAATCAAGTAATTAAAATCCTTTCATTGATACAATCGATTGCATAGCAAAACGATACATAGTCAATGTTGCAGTATTCATTTCGATATGCTTCGATTCTTTAAATTAAAATGGATTTTTCGATGCAGTTACTATATCGTTACACCCCTAGTGTAACAGTGTTAAGCAGGCTACATGCTACCATAATGATACCAGACATAAATCACATACCTCCACATCACACAAAGTACACTAGTGAAGAACTAGGGCAAGAAGAAATAAATTACTTATAAAAAAAAGAAAGCGAAATGCGATTAAAAACTCTGAGCCAACAAAAATAAATAACTTTATTAAACGCAAAGAATAGCGTAGAAAAGATGAAAGACACTAGAATTGGACTGGCATCACACACACACACACACACACACACACACACACACACACACACACACACACACACAGTGAAGCGATACATCAGCAGGAATCAAAAGGTGAAAAACTAACCTTCACTGCTAACAGCAAGCAGCAGCATCATCATCATCATCATCGGAAGACATCGGTATTAGGTACAAACTGTCAGCTTCACGTTCTGAAATGACAGGAAAAAAGAACAAATTTAGTTGTCGGCCTACAGGATGACATTTTGAAAGTCATAAGTCACTGACAGGGCATTATTTTACTTTAAAATTGCCACACAAATTGTGATTAAGGGCCACTTCACCCCTTTTGCAACCAGAGCTTATTTTAATGTTTAGGACACAAGAAACACTTTCCTGGGGTTTGTATGTGTGCAAAATACGTTTTTTCATGATGCCATGTTCATGACCAAAAACATGTCATGAAAATGTAGTCTCACTTCCTTCCTGGACTACAAATGCACACCTCCATGCAGCCTCTGCCCTCTCCACAAGGAGGGGAAGTGCACTAAAGCAATACATTTTCATTTAATTGACACAACAATTGGATAACTTTGTTCTATTTGTACACTAATAGTTAGACCCGTGGTTCAATTTTTATACTTCGAATTACAAGCCTTTAGAGGCAAGGTATTCTGAAACATTACAAAAATAAACGGAAATAGCAGATCTACCCGCTCAAGTTTTTAGCTTGTACATCGGCCATTTCCACTCAGCTAATTTGACTATATTCAGAACGCTGCCATCTTGCCAGCAAGGAGCCAAGTAGGTGCAACTTCCCAATGACAGCCCATACATCCAAACATAAGTCCTATCTAATTGTATTAAACAACATCAAACTCACCAACATTGCAGCTGTGCTGCAAAGTGTTTGTTTCATAAAAATCCACCATAGACATGTTATGAGCTACTTCCTAAATTCCTTGCAGATGATTATTTTCTAAGTATCAGAGTTTGGAAGCGCTCGTTATCAGTAAAGCAACCTCCTGCTGCCTCCTGCATGATGTGCACATTCTAAACAGGTGGTACACATGGGCCGTTGAGTGATCGTCAACGAGCGCTTCCAAACTCCAACACACAAAAAAACAAATCACATGAAAGGAATTTATTGACGGGAAGTAGCTCATAACATGTCTACAGTGGATTTTTATGAAACAAACACTTTGCAGATAGAAAGAGGATAATTCAAGCTTTTCGTACAGCTGCAACGTTGGAGAGTTTGACGTTGTTTAATACAATTAGATATGACTTTTCTGTTTGGATGTATGGGCTGTCATTGGGAAGTTGCAACTAGTTAGCACCTTGCTGGCAAGATGGCCGCGGTCTGAATAAGGTCAATTGGGACACTTCACCCCTTTTGCAACCAGATCTTATTTTAATGATGTTTGAGAGACAAGAAACACTTTCCTGGGGTTTGTGTGGGTAATATGTGTTTAGATATTTTAGTATTTCAAAGTGTCCATGATGTCATGGACAATGGGCTCACTTAATTCCTGGACTACATGTTGTCTCAGTAAGAAAACAGTAAGTTAATCACAATCATTTGTATGACAATTAAATGTACAACTCAACATGTTGTAATGGTGACACAGCCCTAGTTTCTACTACAGCCACATGTAATCCAGGTACGTACCGTGTGGGGCCTTTCGTCACTCGGTTGAAGAGAAGCTGGTATTAATAGAGCCACGAAGGTTGTACGGCACAAATGTCCCGAACACCCTTCGCCTCGTAATCTCAGGGAGAGCGTTCGTTGACACCGTTATACGTTTCAGCTCTCGGGGGCTCGCCGCGGCATCGACTGCGTCCAGGTTCCATCTCCACGCCCCCTTTCCTGAGTATTATACCAGCCATCTGCATCCAAGGTCACATGATTACCCTGCAAGACACGCATACATATACCAACATTACACACTTTATCCAGATTTTATACATTGTAGAATTCATATTAAAAAAACAGGGAAGAAATCGTCAAAAACAAAATCTACATTATAAAGAACTTGAGTAAAAGTAAAAAGGGTATTGGCATAAAAATGTACTTCAAAATGAACAAAAGCATGCAGATTGTCCCATTTGAAAATAGCAGATCTACAAGCTAACAATGTGTCGCATCGCAATGCATTGAGAGCTTGTAGATCAGTGGTATTGTTATAGTTATATTGTATATATATGTTTAGATCGGCATTTCAGCATGTGTAAGAACAGTCATTACGACGGCATCAAGGCCCACCAAAATACATTTGTCAACTAAACCACCTGTAGATTTAAGTGGACTAAAATCTTTTGACATTTAGTTGACTAAAACTAGACTAACACTAAAACATTCCAGGGGACTAAAACTAAATTAACTATTCAAGAGTCTACGACTAAAACTAAAATCTAAATTTGCCGCCAAAAACACTGTTTTGTCACAATAAATGCTATAAAAACACTACTGTTTAAACAATAACAGTGTTAAATACAGATAAAACACTACTGTTAAGAATAACCGTGTTAAATGTAGATAAAACACTACTGTTTAAACAATAACAGTGTTAAATGTAGATAAAACACTAATGTTTAAACAATAACAGTGTTAAATGTAGATAAAACACTACTGTTTAAACAATAACAGTGTTAAATGTAGATAAAAAACTAATGTTTAAACAATAGCAGTGTTAAATGTAGATAAAACACTACCGTTTAAACAATAACAGTGTTAAATGTAGATAAAACAATACTGTTTAAACAATAACAGTGTTAAATGTAGATAAAACACTAATGTGTAAACAATAACAGTGTTAAATGTAGATACAACACTACTGTTTAAACAATAACAGTGTTAAAGTCAGATAAAACCGTGTGTTTGTTCCAAACAAGCATTGCTAACATACCTCTCAGCCTCATGGCTCTGCAGACTGCTGCTGTGCAGCACAAGTCTGTCACTTCCTATTTAAATCCTAAGCCCCGCCCACTGGATCCGGGTCTGTTCACCTACGTCACATGATGAAAGTCCGGCCGTCATTGGTCCGTCAGAGTGAATTGGTGGAGTTAGCCGCACGCACGCACGGACGCACACAGGGAGGCGAGTGGTGGATCTAGGAATAGCCTGCCCTCAAAAACGTTTTTATATAAAATGTAATTATCATGAATGAATGATAAACGTTTTATTGATTAAAAAACCCTAAAAGAAGAGATATATATAGCCTTTATTACAGTCAGACAGACGGACGGACGGACGGATGGATGGTTTGGACATACAGCAATGATAGCCTATATGTGATTCTTGCTATAGCAATTTTAGCCTGTATTTCATGCATTTTTGTAGGGTATAATTATTTGAATAAATGGTTCATTTAAAACCAGTAGGAAATGGACACATGATGGAGCCAATATGAAGCAGGGGTCCTTAGGGAGGTTACAGGGGGTCCCCAGCAGGTCAGGGGTCCTTGGGGAGGGTACAGGGGGTCCTTGGAGAGGTTCCAGGGGGTCCTTGGGGAGGGTCCAGGGGTCCTTGGGGAGGGTCCAGGGGGACCTTGGAGAGGTTCCAGGGGGTCCTTGGAGAGGTTCCATGGGGTCCTTGGGGAGGGTCCAGGGGGTCCTTGGAGAGGTTCCAGGGGGTCCTTGGAGAGGGTCCAGGGGGACCTTGGAGAGGTTCCAGGGGGTCCTTGGAGAGGTTCCAGGGGGTCCCCACTCCCCAGTAAAATGATTGAATACAGCATTAAGAAACCACTTCATCCAAATGTATACTTGGCTATTCAAAAGATCTCCAAGCTGCACATCTGCCTTTTTTTAAATGTTTTGAAAAATGTCGAAAGATGTTTGGAAAAGTTTGAATAATATTGCATTTCTAAAAATAATTATTCTCTGATCTGGGGGTCCCTGGTACAACATAGTGTTCAGATGGGGGTACCTGGTACAACATAGTGTTCAGATGGGGGTCCCTGGTACAACATAGTATTCAGATGGGGGTCCCTGGTACAACATAGTCTTCAGATGGGGGTCCCTGGTACAACATAGTGTTCAGATGGGGGTCCCTGGTACAACATAGTGTTCAGATAGGGGTCCCTGGTACAACATAATGTTCAGATGGGGGTCCCTGGTACAACATAATGTTCAGATGGGGGTTCCTGGTACAACATAGTGTTCAGATGGGGGTCCCTGGTACAACATAGTGTTCAGATGGGGGTCCCTGGTACAACATAGTGTTCAGATGGGGGTCCCTGGTACAACATAATGTTCAGATAGGGTTCTGAACATTATAATAATAATAATAATAATTCGTATAGTCTTTTTTATTGGCCTAAAATATTGTCTATATTCATACATTCATGAATCCACTTGCTGACCGGCTGTCGGCATTGAGCATTGTTTTTAAAGGGGTTTATATTTGATCCTTCCATTAACATCCTGTATAAGGTGGACTGCGGTCACGTGTGTTATGATTTGTTACGATTGGTTTTGTTATGATGTAGTATAGATATATATATTTATTGGTTAATATTATGTATATATCTATATGAGGTAACTGGTGGTATTGTTATAGTTATATTGTATATATATATGTTTAGACCTCTTTGATATCTCTTATTATATATATATATATATATATATATATATATATAGCTATACATCCAGTAGACTTGTTATGAACCATATATTGGAATAGAGAGCGCCTTCTATTATATATGTGTTCTGTTCCACTTCAGGTTGGATTGGCTGTGTTCTGCCTTGTAGTACACCAACGAGGGGCCGGCTCTAGCCAGGCGTCTGATCAACGCCTGACTCCCTGATTGGCTGCCGGCCAGGAATGCGCCGTGCTCTACTTAGCCAGTCTGTGTCTGACAGCTCGGGGGGAATGTCGCTAGGACCTTCTCCCGATCCGCTACTACCATGTGTCACCGCTAACTGTTAATATCTAAACCTTATTGTTTAAATCCTTGTTGTGTTCCGAACGCCCTTCGGAAAGGCGTTACTCCTTTATTGTATTTCCCTTTTGTTTAATTGAAGAGCCGTTATTGTATTTATATTCTTGGTTACGTTTTATTATATACATACCTTTATAATAAAACTTCGTATTTGATCATGGTGTCTGCTCCCCCTTCATATGTTACTCACTCATTTACCCCTAGACTTATGATTTGTAACAAAGGTTTATATGTGATCCTTCCATTAACATCCTGTATAAGGTTTATATGTGATCCTTCCATTAACATCCTGTATAAGGTTTATATGTGACCATTAACATCCTGTATAAGGTTTATATGTGACCATTAACATCCTGTATAAGGTTTATATGTGACCATTAACATCCTGTATAAGGTTTATATGTGACCATTAACATCCTGTATAAGGTTTATATGTGACCATTAACATCCTGTATAAGGTTTATATGTGACCATTAACATCCTGTATAAGGTTTATATGTGACCATTAACATCCTGTATAAGGTTTATATGTGACCATTAACATCCTGTATAAGGTGTATATGTGACCATTAACATCCTGTATAAGGTTTATATGTGACCATTAACATCCTGTATAAGGTTTATATATGACCATTAACATCCTGTATAAGGTTTATATGTGACCATTAACATCCTGTATAAGGTTTATATGTGACCATTAACATCCTGTATAAGGTGTATATGTGACCATTAACATCCTGTATAAGGTTTATATGTGACCATTAACATCCTGTATAAGGTTGATATGTGACCATTAACATCCTGTATAAGGTTTATATGTGACCATTAACATCCTGTATAAGGTTTATATGTGACCATTAACATCCTGTATAAGGTTTATATGTGACCATTAACATCCTGTATAAGGTTTATATGTGACCATTAACATCCTGTATGAAGCGAACATGTCAAACATGTCAAACTTCCCTCATGCTTTAAGTAGCATGTGACGTGTCAAACACAATAAAAACTCCTTGGGCTAAAGACATTCTGATCTCATCACAAATGTGATGAGATCAGCACATTTTGGGGAATTTGGCTATGGCCGTTTTTAGCCAAAGGAGTGTTTTGTGTGTAAAACTAATGCTTGAAATGGATTCAGAACCATGAAAACCCCCTAGTTTGACACGTCACATGCTACTTAAAGCACAATGAAAATTAGAAAATCTTACCTTATATAGGATGTTAATGGTACGGTCACATATTAACCCCTATTCAAAATTGCACAATGCCGACAGCCGGTCAGCAAGTGGATTCATGAATGCATGAATATAGACAATATTTTAGGACAATAAAAAATATATGCGAATAAATATTATTATGAATATGAATATTAATCAAATGTATGCAGAGTGTAAAATGAATACTTACTCATGTACTCTGTGAGTACATGAGAAGGCTCCCTTGACTCAAATACACCAGAGTAAGGCTAAGTGTGGACAAAGACGGACACATGCACAGATGAACAGTCTGGTGAGACATAGGAGGAAACTAGGCAGGAGGCAAACCCTATCCTAGAAACCTACCAGTGCCTGATGTCCCCCAAGAACACACAAGGCAGAGAGAGCTTCCTACTAGTTCTGGCAGGGGAGAAAAGGACAGTGGGTGGGTCCGCGGGAGGGTGCCCTGGGCGCGGCGGTTGCTGAGGTGTGGTCAGCACTGGTTTGCTGCACCTGGCCGGCAGGTTTCGAACCACAGCCTGTTGGCCGGGGGTGGCTCGCCCTCCCGGTGATGGCTGCGTGCGGGGTGCCCCTCTGTGGACTTGTCTATAGCTGGAAGCCTGGAGGAGAGGAGCAGTGACTTGGCCAATCACTGGAGGAGAGGAGCAGTGACTTGGCCAATCACTGCTGACCCGCCAACTGGAGAGTGTAGTGGTTGAGGGTTGAAACACTCTAAGAAGGTTGGAGACCACCTGCTGACCTCTCTTCCAGGCCAAGGCATCCAGAAATGGATTATATTCGCATCTTTGACGTATTTACAAACTGTAGTAACAGCTTCCGCACAAGGTATACAGGCTGTAAAATGACTAACTCAACTGTCTCTGGAATCTACCATATTATGTACTATGATAATGTAACAATGGAATCTACCATATTATGTACTATGATAATGTAACAATGGAATCTACCATATTATGTACTATGATAATGTAACAATGGAATCTAACATATTATGTACTATGATAATGTAGCAATGTAAACAACACACAGTGAACAGCTACACAAAGCCAGCAGCTTGTCAGCACTTTACTGCACCATTATTTACTGCATATCAATGAACATAATAATTATTGCATGAATATTAATGAATATGACTTGTTAAATCCTGACCAATGAGGACACACACTGATGCTCATATTGTACTACCAGTAACCTATGAGCTGGAGGGATTAATGCAAGAGAGAATAAACATGAAATTCCATCATGTTGAATAGAAAATAAGATCCATACACAAGATGACACAAAAATACATCACAATAAACTATTAATGTGTGTTTTATTCATGTTGATGTTGTCAGATTATGTAATTCCTCTGCTTTTGAATCATTGTCATCCTGGATTAGACTGACTGATCATGTCTTAAACTAAAGGCTTTCACCTGTATGAGTCCTCATGTGTACATTTAGACTACCTGTCTGAGTAAAGCCATTACCACATACTGTACAAGAGAAGGGCTTTCCCCCTGTATGAGTCATCATGTGTACATTTAGACTACCTGTCTGAGTAAAGCCTTTACCACATACTGTACAAGAGAAGGGCTTTTCACCTGTATGAATCATCATGTGTTTGTTTTGATCACCCTTGTGATTAAACACTTTGCCACACTCTGTACAGTTAAAACCTTTCTTCCCTGTGTGACTCCTCATGGAGTCAGGTTGTTTGGATGATTCCAGGTCCTGGGACAGCTTGCGCTGTCCTCCTGTGTGACTCCTCATGGAGTCAGGTTGTGTGGATGATTCCAGGTCCTGGGACAGCTTGGCTCCTCCCACATGTTGTGTGTTTTGTGATTTCAGTGTGTTTAAAGCTGACTGATCTGCCCTAGGCTCCTCCCACTCATCACTGTCTTCAGTGTCAGATTCAGAACAGTGTGAAGAGAGGAGCTGCTCATCACTAGTTGGTTGTGATGTTCCACAGTCCTCTACACAGTGTGAAGAGAGGAGCTGCTCATCACTAGTTGGTTGTGATGTTCCAAAGTCCTCTACACAGTGTGAAGAGAGTAGCTGCTCATCACTAGTTGGTTGTGATGTTCCACAGTCCTCTACACAGTGTGAAGAGAGGAGCTGCTCATCACTAGTTGGTTGTGATGTTCCACAGTCCTCTACACAGTGTGAAGAGAGGAGCTGCTCATCACTAGTTGGTTGTGATGTTCCACAGTCCTCTACACAGTGTGAAGAGAGGAGCTGCTCATCACTAGTTGGTTGTGATGTTCCACAGTCCTCTACATCAGCTTGTGTTTTCATGTGTTCAGTTGAGGTGCCGGCTACAGGCTCTGTCTCTCTGTTTTCATCATCATCATCTTCACTTTTCACTGCTAGTGATGTCAACGTTGACCCACCAGCCTCTTCTGCTCTTTGAAGTAGCTCCTCCTGTTCCTCTTTAATGTGTGGAGGTTGTGGTTCCTCCTGGACCAGACTGGAGCTCCTCTCCTCTTCAGGTGGAACCCCCTCTTTACACACAGAGACGAGCAGAAAGTCTAGGAAAAATAATAATAATACAAAGAGACTCTATAAAAGGTTTGAATCTTGTACCTCAGTGCAGAGTAGTGGCTGGAAGAAGTATCAACAGATTACTCTTTGTCCACATGTTCCAACATTGAAATATGACGGTGCGCTGACTGCGCTCTGTGCTGTAAATAGTGTGGCCGTTGGGACAGGGGCGGCTGTGGCTTAGGAGGTAGAGCAGGTCGTCCAATGATCCATGGGTCGCCGGTTCGAATCCCGGCTCCTCCTGTCTACATGTCGAAGTGTCCTTGGGCAAGACACTGAACCCCAAATTGCTCGCGATGTACTGGTTGGTACCTTGCATGGCTTCCGCTGCAATCGGTGTATGAATGTGTGTGTGAATGGGTGAATGTAATGCACAATCTATGTAAAGCGCCTTGGATAAAGGCGCTATATAAATGCACCATTTACCATTTACCATTTACAACATCACATCAAACGACATGCCACTGTGTTTCAAGCTCCGGGGGGCTAGCCGCCCCCTAAACCAGAAGAGTTCACTGTAGCAAGATGGCGGCTGGTGAACGACACCAGAAACTGCTTTGTAATAGTAAGTAAGCCTTGCCGAGCCATGAGGCCCATAGGGCAGGAGCTTATTGATGCTGAGTGCCAAGCAGGGAGGCACTGGGTCCCATTCTTATAGTCTTTGGTATGAACAGTCCGGGGATCGAACCCCGACCTCCCAGACTCAGGGCGGATAGTTAATACTGAAGTAGAATTAACTGCAAAGCTTCAGTGAACGCATTAATACATTTACAACCAAACCATCGTCCTTAAGTCGATAACCGATTCATATCGGTTCATCTTTACACCCTCAGTACCGTCCCACTGTCACCAATACAATAAATAAAGACATCTTTACAGCCTCAGTACCGACCCACTTTCACCAATAAAATAAATAAAGACAGACTGCTTTAAACTTACCGAGATCCATGTGGTCTTCAGGTTCCTGTTTAAGGTGGTCTTCAGGTTCCTGTTTAAGGTGGTCTGGTCTTCAGGTTCCTGTTCAATAGAACCAGCCGTGGCTGGAGAACTGATCTTCACCTGCAGACTGGACTCCACACACTGGACTGGAATGAAGGAATACAATAAATACTTTAAAGATGGAGTGCCACAATATCTTTTCAGTTTTGGATGTGTCTATAAGGGGACAGTACTTCATTAGACGCCCTGCTGTGGTTTGTATGTGCAGTGGTGTATTCCCTTTGTATTCAGGGTTTCTTCCTGGAGGCTGAACCCTTGACAGTCAAACGGGCCAATGGAATAAAACACTGATAGTGTGACGTATAATTATCGAACGCCCCCAGGCACCTCCCCCTCATTATATATATTTTTGAGGGGCGCTAGCCCCTCTTATTGACAGGTTTAATGTTTGTTTTTAATTAAATGTTTGTTTTAAAAACGCCATTGACAATGAAGGGAAATGTACGTCATATTGTCCCTAAAACACAATCATTAAATGCCATTAACAAAAAAAAGAGAATGTAATGTTTGTTTAGTCACCGTTTGTTTATATCACCATTACATCACCTAATCAACATGAGTTAGACTTTAATATATTAGCGCCCCTCACTTCACACAGGTGTGATTTTTTTTAAATACGACCACCTCTGTGGGCGGAGCTTCCACATACACATGTGTGCATTTTGAACATGGCTGTGGCAGGGTGATCCGAGTCTGTACCAAACTGTGTGACAGCTGTCAGTCATTTGATTTTGACACATTACCAGCTGACAGCAGGTGTGAGCAATGGCTGAATTAAGCAATATTACACCAGAGGGTGTTCTTTATTGTCATTAATGCACGCCATAACATGTCGCTTGTTAGATTAGAATCGATAATGTGATATTTTATTTGATTTACCTGAGAGGGTGTCACAGCTTGTCTCCCAGTGTAGTAATGTCAATGATAACACATCAGCCTCCTGTTCCTGTTTAATGTGTGGAGGTTGTGGTTCCTCCTGGACCAGACTGGATCTCCTCTGATGTTGTGGAGGTTGTGGTTCCTCCTGGACCAGACTGGATCTCCTCTGATGTTGTGGAGGTTGTGGTTCCTCCTGGACCAGACTGGATCTCCTCTGATGTTGTGGAGGTTGTGGTTCCTCCTGGACCAGACTGGATCTCCTCTGATGTTGTGGAGGTTGTGGTTCCTCCTGGACCAGACTGGATCTCCACTTCTCATATTCAGATGAAATCTCTTTACACACAGACAGAAGGAGGAGAGAAGAGGTTAGCATCAGCTCAACAACTCAAATGCTTTTATCATTAGATTACATGTATTCTCCTACTTGTTTTGTCAGGATGACCATTGTTTAAAAATTTAAAAAATAAGTATCTGCTTTACAACAAGGCTCCTGGAATAGGCAAGCCGTCGACTAGAAGAGGGTCTGTGTGTCCGGGCTTGTTTTGCTTTTTCTTCATCTTAACATTGTTAGGGCCGGATCTACCATATGAGCACTTTGGGCACGTGCCCAGGGGCCTTTTTTTCTTTTTAGATCCACAGACATTTTCTCCACTAATCCAAATGAAATAAATGGTGTCTAAACTTAAAGTGTGTGCAGCTGAAAAGTGCAATTGTGTGTAAAGCAGCAACAATGCGCTAGACTGGCTGTTGTTCAAGGTGGGTGGGATTATTGGGCTGTGTGAGGTCAGGTGATTGGCTGTTGAGAGATAGAGGTGATTCTGGTGGAAAAAAAGACGTGATGTCCACCATCCAGCATTGCCTTGTTTTCATACTGCACGCATGGCGTGTCAGGTGACCAAAAAAAGGGTAAAAACACTGAAATACACTGTCTGGCACTGGCATATTCTCTCACCCATTTGCTTACTATGGAAGTCAAATAAAAATAATGTGTTTGTTACTGCCTCACTGTCCCGGTAGGCGGCCGGGAATAGGCCAATATTACGGCATTAAACCAATAAAACGTTGCTCTCCCCAGGCTAGCAGAGGCTATGTAGAGCCCAGGATCACATTAGATAATTGACACAGGGGTGAAAAATGGGTTACAAAATCGTGGGATAAAAAATATGAAAAAAAGAAAGGCAGTTATGTTTCTGCATTGTCAAATAGGTCCATCTATTTTAAGATATCAAAGCCAAAGCTTAACCTTAGTTAACTTAACGCATGTTTACAGTTGTTGAATATAACTTAAGTTGAATAGTAAAAAATAATGTAATTTGTCTGTAAATTAATTGTGTTTAAAGAATCGTGAAAAATTGATTCGAATCATATCATGAATTGAATCATTGAAACATATTTAAATATCATTGTTAACCTGGCTATTCTATCATTTTCTCTCTACACCAAACATCTGTGCCTGAAATAGCCGATCTACAAGCTCACAATGCTCACAAAGCAAGGCGTTCTGAGATTATAGATTGGCTATTTTCGCCTAATGTTCCCCTCAGAATGCGGATGCTAGTGGTTGATGCATTTTTTCTTCTTCCAATAACACAACACATGTTTTCTGTTGTAGCTTATTTAGAGGCAGAGATATTACAAAACCTACATTTTACGGTGGCCATTTCGTAAATTCCAATATGGCCGCCACAGACATCTGGGAAAATGGGAACATTGATTTTCTGATTCCTTACACAATACCCTTTCCAATAATGTATAGTTATGCAAATCTTCAAAAGATTCCGACAAAACTTTAAATCAAAGCATAAGGGACCTGACTATACTTGCATTGTGTAGATCGATGTCCATATCAAAGTCAATGTCCAGCAGTTTGTTTTGTTTCTCCAGCAGAGTTTCTAGTGTCTCGATCTCTCTCTGGACGAGGCTGCACATCCACCCTGCGGCCGCACTGAGGCACTCTAACACAAACACTCTGAGCCGACAAACATCACCGCTTGTTGTGTGTTTGTCCAAAACGCACAATATGTCCTCTCCCACCACTGACGTCATGTGTTCATGTATCTTCAGCCGTACAGACTCCATTGGACTCGTTTTACCTCCGTTAGGAGACATTTACACCAAACAGACTCTCTTCCAAACTACCGCTGTTTCCTTGGCTTCAACGCCGACAAATGGAACTCTTAGCTGGGCTGATTGAAGGAGGAAACACCGCTGGAGAGCCGAGATGATTTCTGGTCGTCACAACATTTCAGTGGCACCGAATAACCGACTTAATGTAACATAAACTTATATAATGTGTACATGTTTCTGTTCCTACTTTAATATAGAATGTGTATTAAATATACTTACAACTTATAGATAGTGATGGGCAGGGGCGGCAGGTTCCTATAACGGCAGTGGGTGCCCCCCCCCCCGCCCCGCCTCCCTGCCAGCCGCAGCGGGGGGAAAAAACTTTTTTTTGGTACTTTATAATTTACAGTTTGCTAATAAATACAGTGGTGCGCGCTTTCAGTTCACAACAATTAACGAACACATTAAATTGTTTCAGCATCTTGTTTCAACATTTCAGCATGATCAACAGTAAATAATTAAATAGTTTCAGCCATAAGCGGCGGGTGGATTTTACCTTTAGCTAGGTGGGACGACGACGACGCAGATTTATTTATTTATTTCCCCCAGATGGTCTAACAATGTCATGATTTGACCAATTTATTACCAATCTCGTACACCATTGCTCACGAAAGCAAGATCCTTGACCCAATTACAGCCACTGCATCTTACCTTTTAAAGTAAAAGTAGTCTGAGGAAAAGGAACAGTTCTGTTCCCCGGACATTGTTTTGGGATATTTTGGCTGAGATGCAGCTCTGTTTGTCAAGTCTCAAGTCATGGCTCTTTACAGACGGGCCGACGGTACACAGACAGCAGCCTCTCCGCTGACTGTGTTAGTGTTGTGTTGCTGCAGGAGACGGAGTGTGAATGAACCGTGCGGTCACTGGAACAAAGCCACCGTATTAGCATTTGAATACCTGTTCTGTGAACACCGTAAAGGTGTGTGGCTGTGCCTACGTGACAAAATGACCAGGGGGAGGGGATCTTCAACTTAATCTCAGTGGGTGCTATTTGGCTTATTATTTTTTCAGTGGGCGCCCAAGCCCTCAGGCACTCCCAAAGTTGACGCCGCTGGTGATGGGCGTCTGATACTGAAGCTCCGACACAAGCTTCCGCCTCCATTTGCATATGAACCAGTGCTTCGAAGCTTGCTTCAGTAGGGAAAACGTCACGTGACCAATGACGTCCGAAGCAGTAACTGGTTCATTTCCTCAAACTGGTCTAGGAACTGGTTCAATACTTTGAGTTGCCACGGATCGGCTTGCGCAACCATGATAAAACCTAAAGGAAACCCTATAAGGAGATTACTGCTGTGGCTTGTCTGTTGCGTGCTGGACTCGTTAGCGGAGGGTCGTCAGTTCAAACCTGGGCTGCGGTACTGCAAATATTTTGATGCAATACAGTAGACGAAAGTGGCACATCTATATTTGTAACTAAACGTTATTTAATCAATACGTTTAATCAACATTGTGATGTGCATCTGTGCAATACAACGTATTAAATTCAATCTGACATGAATGTATTAATTGGCCATTAGCAATACATTTCCCCATCCTACAAACATATCACACTGCTCCATACAAAACACTATTGTGTGTTTATGTTTGTTTATTTCTTTTATTTCAATGTTTAATTACAGTTCAGGCATTTAGACACACTCAATCCAGGTCCATGAATTAGAGGATAAAGCTCACATGTTGCCCAAATAGTTGAATACACAAATTAATCAATCAACTTCAAGTCTTTATTTGTAGAGTACATTCCTTCTAAGATTTCACAACAAAAATCTAATCTGATAATATAGGTTTATTTACTAAAGCTTTGCTGTGTCCTGTAGTAAGTGTTTCACTGTCTCTACTGCCTAAATTAAATGCAGTCTAGCATTTCGCCAGCAGATGTCACTATTCACTGAAGCTTCAAAGCTTAACACATTTTTGAACCAATTGGTTCAACTGGTTCAGAGGTTCATAAAAGCTTCTTTGGCCCATCACTACTTATAGAATGTGTAAAATGTCTCTTTTCTCTAGATGAGGTCATGAGGATCAACATAACAACAAAGAGATTCTCTCCGATTCCGCCATTACGCTGAAAACACACAACCAGTGTTGCCACATTGTGTGAGAGAAACAAGCAACCAGGTCCATGAAAACAAGCCCAAAAGAAGCCTGGCTAAGGCTATTTGAAACAAGCAGTAGTTTCAAAATCAAAACAAAAAAGTGACAATGTGTTGTATTCTTTGAAACATTAACAACAACCCAAATCTTTTTGTTCCTGGCACAAAACATTTTTAAATTAGTTGGACAAATACATGAATGTGGAGGTCCTTGACATGGAGATGTGTGAGAATCACTGCTTTAAACAACATTAGGAAACAAGCTCAAATAAACAACTACACTTTAGAAACAAGCCCCAAAAAACTCAACCCGCAACTACCAATATTTATAAGCAACTTTACATAAAAACAAGCCCAAAGTTGCTTATAATGAGCAGACATGGCAACACTGGGATGGTGGAAGAGCAGCATTGTTGCCAACTCTCGTGGGAGAAATAAGCCAACCACCTCCAAAAACAAGCCAAAACAAACCCAATAATATGACCATATAATCCTAATCCTAAATATTTGATGCATTTATCATTATAAATACTATGTATGTCTATGATAATTCATGTTTTAGTATTTATTATACTAATAATTAGCCTATAAAGAAAAGAAAGGGATCTCTGGAAAAAAAGAAGCCAAAAGTCGCGGGAAATAAGCAGACTTGGCAACCCTTCAAACAACGTGTCTCACCGAGCATGCGCTGCCTCTCTGCTGCCACCTGGTGGAGGAGGTGTGTAACTGTTACTGAATACGTTTAAGGATGAATGGACTGCCTTCCACTAGCTTTAGGAATAACATGAATGTTAAACACTGTTACTGAACACATGGATGGTGATGATTGACTTTCTTTATTTATAGGAATAATAAACCCTTTTCTCGTTTTCATTAAGGAGGTTCTAGACACAATATAAAGCATAGTGTAATAATGCTTCATCATGGAAAGCAGTGTTTGTTTTGACTTGTGCTTTCGTTTGAAATGTACCCATTCTACATACTGAAAAAAAAATCAATCAATCAATACAATTTGTCAACAACAAAAAATGTAACTGTATATGTTTTCTTTTCCCTTTTTACCTCCTTTATGATGATGATTCCCTGTTTTTTCGCTATATCGAAGTGTATATTTGTATGTCTCTAAATGTTATGATGGTGAACAAGGTGGACCCTCTTGTAAACAAGTATAGTACTGTGGTCCTAGCCACTAGATACCACAGTACTTTATTGGTCGTCCACTCAGAGTTAACAGGTTTTTTAATTGAGTTGTGCTTGAAATGTGCTGTTTATAGAGAATGAATCATTCATTTATAGAGAAGGGATCATTAATTTATAGAGAAGGGATCATTAATTTATAGAGAATGGATCATTCATTTATAGAGAATGGATCATTCATTTATAGAGAATGGATCATTCATTTATAGAGAATGGATCATTCATTTATAGAGAATGGATCATTCATTTATAGAGAAGGAATCATTCATTTATAGAGAAGGGATCATTAATTTATAGAGAATGAATCATTCATTTATAGAGAAGGGATCATTAATTTATAGAGAATGAATCATTCATTTATAGAGAATGGATCATTAATTTATAGAGAATGGATCATTCATTTATAGAGAATGGATCATTCATTTATAGAGAATGGATCATTCATTTATAGAGAATGAATCATTCATTTATAGAGAAGGGATCATTAATTTATAGAGAATGAATCATTAATTTATAGAGAAGGGATCATTAATTTATAGAGAATGAATCATTCATTTATAGAGAATGGATCATTCATTTATAGAGAATGAATCATTCATTTATAGAGAAGGGATCATTAATTTATAGAGAATGAATCATTCATTTATAGAGAAGGGATCATTCATTTATAGAGAAGGGATCATTCATTTATAGAGAATGAATCATTCATTTATAGAGAATGAATCATTCATTTATAGAGAATGGATCATTCATTTATAGAGAATGGATCATTCATTTATAGAGAATGGATCATTCATTTATAGAGAATGGATCATTCATTTATAGAGAAGGGATCATTCATTTATAGAGAAGGGATCATTCATTTATAGAGAAGGGATCATTCATTTATAGAGAATGGATCATTCATTTATAGAGAATGGATCATTCATTTATAGAGAATGGATCATTCATTTATAGAGAAGGGATCATTCATTTATAGAGAAGGGATCATTCATTTATAGAGAAGGGATCATTAATTTATAGAGAAGGGATCATTAATTTATAGAGAAGGGATCATTAATTTATAGAGAAGGGATCATTCATTTATAGAGAATGGATCATTCATTTATAGAGAATGGATCATTCATTTATAGAGAATGGATCATTCATTTATAGAGAAGGGATCATTCATTTATAGAGAATGAATCATTCATTTATAGAGAATGGATCATTCATTTATAGAGAATGAATCATTCATTTATAGAGAATGAATCATTCATTTATAGAGAATGAATCATTCATTTATAGAGAATGGATCATTCATTTATAGAGAAGGGATCATTCATTTATAGAGAAGGGATCATTAATTTATAGAGAATGAATCATTCATTTATAGAGAATGGATCATTCATTTATAGAGAATGAATCATTCATTTATAGAGAATGAATCATTCATTTATAGAGAATGGATCATTCATTTATAGAGAATGGATCATTCATTTATAGAGAATGAATCATTCATTTATAGAGAATGGATCATTCATTTATAGAGAATGGATCATTCATTTATAGAGAATGGATCATTCATTTATAGAGAATGAATCATTCATTTATAGAGAATGGATCATTCATTTATAGAGAAGGGATCATTCATTTATAGAGAATGGATCATTCATTTATAGAGAAGGGATCATTAATTTATAGAGAATGGATCATTCATTTATAGAGAATGAATCATTCATTTATAGAGAATGGATCATTCATTTATAGAGAATGGATCATTCATTTATAGAGAATGAATCATTCATTTATAGAGAAGGGATCATTCATTTATAGAGAATGGATCATTCATTTATAGAGAATGGATCATTCATTTATAGAGAATGAATCATTCATTTATAGAGAATGGATCATTCATTTATAGAGAATGGATCATTCATTTATAGAGAAGGGATCATTCATTTATAGAGAATGGATCATTCATTTATAGAGAATGGATCATTCATTTATAGAGAATGGATCATTCATTTATAGAGAATGGATCATTCATTTATAGAGAATGGATCATTCATTTATAGAGAATGGATCATTCATTTATAGAGAATGGATCATTCATTTATAGAGAATGAATCATTCATTTATAGAGAATGGATCATTCATTTATAGAGAATGGATCATTCATTTATAGAGAATGAATCATTCATTTATAGAGAATGAATCATTAATTTATAGAGAATGAATCATTCATTTATAGAGAATGAATCATTCATTTATAGAGAATGGATCATTAATTTATAGAGAATGAATCATTCATTTATAGAGAATGAATCATTCATTTATAGAGAATGGATCATTCATTTATAGAGAATGGATCATTAATTTATAGAGAATGAATCATTCATTTATAGAGAATGAATCATTCATTTATAGAGAATGGATCATTCATTTATAGAGAATGGATCATTCATTTATAGAGAATGAATCATTCATTTATAGAGAATGAATCATTCATTTATAGAGAATGAATCATTCATTTATAGAGAATGAATCATTCATTTATAGAGAATGAATCATTCATTTATAGAGAATGGATCATTCATTTGGAAACATCGGTCATCAATGTCAGGATACTATGCAGTATAAACTAGAAAAAGTGCCCTTCTGGGCACAGGTCTCCACCAGGAGGATAGGAGAGGTCTCCACCAGGAGGATAGGACAGGTCTCCACCAGGAGGATAGGACAGGTCTCCACCAGGAGGATAGGAGAGGTCTCCACCAGGAGGATAGGAGAGGTCTCCACCAGGAGGATAGGAGAGGTCTCCACCAGGAGGATAGGACAGGTCTCCACCAGGAGGATAGGAGAGGTCTCCACCAGGAGGATAGGAGAGGTCTCCACCAGGAGGATAGGAGAGGTCTCCACCAGGAGGATAGGAGAGGTCTCCACCAGGAGGATAGGACAGGTCTCCACCAGGAGGATAGGACAGGTCTCCACCAGGAGGATAGGAGAGGTCTCCACCAGGAGGATAGGACAGGTCTCCACCAGGAGGATAGGAGAGGTCTCCACCAGGAGGATAGGAGAGGTCTCCACCAGGAGGATAGGAGAGGTCTCCACCAGGAGGATAGGAGAGGTCTCCACCAGGAGGATAGGAGAGGTCTCCACCAGGAGGATAGGACAGGTCTCCACCAGGAGGATAGGAGAGGTCTCCACCAGGAGGATAGGACAGGTCTCCACCAGGAGGATAGGAGAGGTCTCCACCAGGAGGATAGGAGAGGTCTCCACCAGGAGGATAGGAGAGGTCTCCACCAGGAGGATAGGACAGGTCTCCACCAGGAGGATAGGAGAGGTCTCCACCAGGAGGATAGGACAGGTCTCCACCAGGAGGATAGGAGAGGTCTCCACCAGGAGGATAGGACAGGTCTCCACCAGGAGGATAGGAGAGGTCTCCACCAGGAGGATAGGACAGGTCTCCACCAGGAGGATAGGAGAGGTCTCCACCAGGAGGATAGGAGAGGTCTCCACCAGGAGGATAGGAGAGGTCTCCACCAGGAGGATAGGACAGGTCTCCACCAGGAGGATAGGACAGGTCTCCACCAGGAGGATAGGAGAGGTCTCCACCAGGAGGATAGGACAGGTCTCCACCAGGAGGATAGGAGAGGTCTCCACCAGGAGGATAGGACAGGTCTCCACCAGGAGGATAGGAGAGGTCTCCACCAGGAGGATAGGACAGGTCTCCACCAGGAGGATAGGAGAGGTCTCCACCAGGAGGATAGGAGAGGTCTCCACCAGGAGGATAGGAGAGGTCTCCACCAGGAGGATAGGACAGGTCTCCACCAGGAGGATAGGACAGGTCTCCACCAGGAGGATAGGAGAGGTCTCCACCAGGAGGATAGGACAGGTCTCCACCAGGAGGATAGGAGAGGTCTCCACCAGGAGGATAGGACAGGTCTCCACCAGGAGGATAGGAGAGGTCTCCACCAGGAGGATAGGACAGGTCTCCACCAGGAGGATAGGAGAGGTCTCCACCAGGAGGATAGGACAGGTCTCCACCAGGAGGATAGGAGAGGTCTCCACCAGGAGGATAGGAGAGGTCTCCACCAGGAGGATAGGACAGGTCTCCACCAGGAGGATAGGACAGGTCTCCACCAGGAGGATAGGACAGGTCTCCACCAGGAGGATAGGACAGGTCTCCACCAGGAGGATAGGAGAGGTCTCCACCAGGAGGATAGGACAGGTCTCCACCAGGAGGATAGGACAGGTCTCCACCAGGAGGATAGGACAGGTCTCCACCAGGAGGATAGGAGAGGTCTCCACCAGGAGGATAGGAGAGGTCTCCACCAGGAGGATAGGACAGGTCTCCACCAGGAGGATAGGAGAGGTCTCCACCAGGAGGATAGGAGAGGTCTCCACCAGGAGGATAGGACAGGTCTCCACCAGGAGGATAGGAGAGGTCTCCACCAGGAGGATAGGACAGGTCTCCACCAGGAGGATAGGACAGGTCTCCACCAGGAGGATAGGAGAGGTCTCCACCAGGAGGATAGGACAGGTCTCCACCAGGAGGATAGGACAGGTCTCCACCAGGAGGATAGGACAGGTCTCCACCAGGAGGATAATAATAATAATAATAATAAGCTTTATTTATATAGCACCTTTCATACAGGGTTGCAGTTCAAAGTGCTTCACAGGCAGGACATACATCAAGTGCTTTACAGTTAGGTCATATGTTATATCAAACACAATGCAAGACAAGACAAGACAGTGAATGTGCATAAAGTCAGACATCGAGATAAAAATAGGCATAAGGTATTTGTTAGAGAAAAAATCATAATAATTAATAAAAAATAAAATACATGATGGGAAGCCTCAATAAAGTGCTACAGTAGGGTGGAGAAGGCTAATCTGAAGAGGTGTGTTTTTAGTTTTTGTTTGAAAATGTTGGTGGAGTTGGCCTCTCTGATTTCCTGCGGAATTGTGTTCCATAATTTTGGTGCATAGGAAGAGAATGCGGCCTCTCCTATTTTCTTTCGTGGTTTATTTTTTCCTTTTGTGGTTAGTAAACCTGCTGTTGAGGATCTTAATGTTCTGGATGGAGTGTATGATGGTAAGAAATCTGTTATGTATGCAGGGCCTTGGCTGTTGAGTGCTTTGTAAACTATGAGTAGTACCTTAAAATCTATTCTATGGGAGACCGGAAGCCAGGGATAGGAGAGTGTGTGTGATGTTTGGCAACATGTTTAGGAGCAATATAAACGTGTGTGTGTGTGTGTGTGTGTGTGTGTGTGTGTGTGTGTGTGTGTGTGTGTGTGTGTGTGTGTGTGTGTGTGTGTGTGTGTGTGTGTGTGTCCCTAGCCCCTTAGATAGCACATTATGTAGACTTAGATAGTATTTTAAACAGACTTATAGCTTGTTACGTAGACAGCTCTAGAATTGCACTTTATGTAGTCATAGCACTTTATAGTACACATGTATAATATATTATATAATATAGTATGTATAGTTTACATAGATACTCCACTGTTACGTTCTTAGTCTACGCATGATTCATGATAACTACTTTTTATATATGTGATGTATGCCATGCTTTTGTTATTGCTTAATGTAAGTCGCTCTGGATTAAGAGCGTCTGCTAAATGCCTAAATTGTAAATTGTAAATTGTAATTGTGTGTGTGTGTGTGTGTGTGTGTGTGTGTGTGTGTGTGTGTGTGTGTGTGTGTGTGTGTGTGTGTGTGACACGGCTTGGCCTGTTGTAGCGCCACCATGAGGCTGATTTGAAAACTGTCAAGTGGCATTTCTTCCAAAGCCTAGTGGGAATATGCATGCACAGTTTAACCACAATCGGACGCTGCGTTGAGTAGTTGCAGCGATTTGTACAAAACTGGTACAAAGCGGGCTACTCCTGAAAGGTTTAGAAGCCAATTGTAGCCAATGAGGGTGGATTATGAGAAATCAAACAAACCCTTCTTGATCACATGACTATGGGGAGCATGTGTACCGATTTGCGTGAAATTTGAATAAAATCTGAAGGAGTAATATTAGAAAATGTGTTTTACATATGTCGGCCTCCTGGTGGCGCTATAAAGAGCAGATGTGAAAAATTCCAGGCAAAGGTTTTTCCTTGGCCTCTAGGGAGTTGGCATACAAAGCTATCCACAGATCCGTGCAGTTAGAGGTAAAAACACTTTTCGGCCAGTTATAGCGCCACCATGAGGCTGAGTTGAAAATTTTCATGTGGCATTTCTACCTCGGCCTACTGGGAATGTGCGTACACAATTTCACGGAAATCACACAATGTGTTCATGATTTGCAGCATTTTGTTTGAAACTGAGCACTCCTGCGAACTCTGGAAGCCAATCTTAGCCAATCAGGATGGAGTTTGAGAAATCTGAAAGACAAGTTTCGTTGAATGGCTCTAGAGAGACTGTGTACCAATTTGCGTGATGTTTGGACAAAATCTGTAGGTGCTGTCCAAAAACTTGTTTTACACAAAGCGGCCTCCTGGTGGCGCTATAACAGGCCGTTCTGGAAATTTGGGGCAGAGGTTCATCGTTGGCATCCAGGGAGTGTGTGTGCAAAATTTGGCATCGACCGGGTTAACGGTGCCGGAAATTAGCTGTTCACAGACGGAAGGACGAACGGACACACGGACGGACGGACGGAGTGCAAAACATACTCTCTCCCCATGCCTTCGGCCTGGTGGAGACAATTAATATACTGCATACTATGATTATAGTGATTAAAAATGTTAAATGTTAATGAATGGCGTGCCTCCACTATCTTAGGAATAAATAACATGAATGTTAAACAATCAATTAAATATGATATTGTGTAACAGAATTAGCCTAGCATGACCAGACTATTATCACTGCCCATTGATTGATTGAAATTTGTATTAACAGTTCAGCTCAATACAAAGACTGTTAACTGTGAGTGGACGACCCAATAAAGCATTACACTTGTTGTCCGTGGTTGAGAACTGCACCTGGGCACTGCAGTGGATGTGTGTGCACTAGCTTTTCATTTAACACAATCAGCACCGGGATTTCTTTCAATATAGCAGCTCGGGGTGCCGCGCAGATATGGCACCTTTTACATTACACTTGTTTACAAGAGGGTCCACCTTGTTCAATTCATCAAAACATGTACATGTGTCTATTTGTACATACGTACAAATAGCCACTATACTACTATATAGCCAAAGAACAGAACAGGAATTCATCATAGAGGAGGTAAAGAGGGAAAAAAAAACATATACAGTGAGGGGAAAAAGGGGTGGGTGATGGGGGGGGATTCAAATTTTAGTTCCAGTCTACACCACCAGCACCGCTTCGCCTTTTTGTTATCGCCCGAGTCTTTCAGGAACTCAGGCAAGCAGGCGGTTGTGGGGCGGGGAGGATCCAGCGAATGGCCAGCAGCAAGGACAAGCTCTCTTATGAGTGTTACCCTGAAAACCTTCCATTTCATGGGGGTCTCCTTCTTCATCTCCGACAGGTGTTTGGCAATGATGTAGGCGTTTACAAGGGCGACGTCAACAAAGTGGTAGAACAATGTCTTGTTACCATCGCATTGTGTTGTGAAGAACAGTGTAATATTGGATGAGGGCATCCGAATGATCAACACCCCCCATGCTGTGTCTGTAGTCAAATACAGGATCAGTGATGGTGGTGTTCTTCATCTGAAAGGTACCCGCTGTCTTCTCTTTCTGGGGCACTGTTCTGCCACTGTAGGCCTTGTGGATGTCGCTGCACATCGTCACCTCCTTTGTGTCCTTCCACTTGACAAACAGCAGGCTGTCTTTCCTCAGCCATCTCAGATCTCCTCGCTCAGCCTTATTTGGAAGGTCATTCTCGGTGGTTTTGGGGAACCCAATTCTCATCTTTCGAATGGTAGTCCCACAGGCCAGGGTTTGTTCTCCTTCCTTCAACTTGTACAGGAGACTAGGGCTTGTATGTGCATCTAGTGCACATACTTCACAACATATAGCCAGCCTCCTTTTACCAGTCAGAATAGTTTTCAATCCGTTACAAGTAACAAACCCGATATGCCCATATATAGGCATTTGATAGGTTGCCACGGTTACACACCGAGTATCGGCTGCACTCCAAATATGGAGCTGTCCGACGTATCCAATTGACCGATCCAAGTCTGACATCACAAACTCCATATTTGGGCGTTGGGTTGATCTAGAGCTCCATATATGGAGACGGCAGAGACGTCTAGTGCTGATGACATCATGCTGATGTAAAACAACTCCATATATGGATATGTAGACACGTGACTCATGGTGACATCAGCGAGATGTGACGTAGCATCCATCAGAGCTCTATATAAAGGACGGCCGTCACTCCCTGAGTTTAGAGAGAAGCAGTGTTTCTCTCCAAGACAGCACTTAGTTCTCACCACTTCAACCTGACGCTTCCTCCACTTTCACTTTGATTCTCAGCGCTGTAGAAATGGCTTCCGCCAGCGGTCTCCTGTCTGAAGAGCACTTCCTGTGTTCCATCTGTATGGATGTGTTCACTGATCCAGTCGCCACTCCGTGTGGACACAACTACTGCAAAGCCTGTATCACACGTTACTGGGACACTAGCGATGTGTGCAAGTGTCCACTGTGTGCAAAGATCTTCAATGAGAGACCAGAAGTATCTGTCAATACTTTTATTTCTGAGATGGCTCAACAGTTCAGGAGTCACAAGTTGAAAGAAGAATATGACGCAAAGACTGTGGCTGAAATCCAGCAGATGATCCAGGAGAGACAATTGAAGATTCAGGAGGTCAAACGCTCAGTAGTGCTCAGCAGGAAAGATGCAGACACAGTGATAGCCGTCAGTGTGCAGGTCTTCACTGCTCTGATCAGCTGTGTTGAGAGAAGCCAGGCTGAGCTCATTGGTGTGATTGAAGAGAAGCAGAAAGCAACAGAGAAACAGGCTGAAGGCTTCATTGAAGATCTGAAACAGGAAGTCAATCAGTTAGAGAAGAGAAGCTCTGAGCTGAACCAGCTCTCACACTCTGAAGACCACCTCCACCTCCTCCAGAACTTCACCTCCATCAACACAGGGTGGAGACCCACCAAGGACTGGACAAAGGTCAATGTCTATCAGTCTTCATATGTGGAGACTGTGAGGACAGCTGTGTCTCAGCTGGAAAAGACACTCAGTCAAGAGATGAAGAAGCAGCTGTGTGATGTTGAGCTGAAAATCATCCAGAAATATGAGGTGGATGTAACTCTGGACCCTGATACAGCACATCCCTACCTCATCCT
The DNA here is from genome assembly GCF_951216825.1 of Electrona antarctica. NCBI lineage: Eukaryota > Metazoa > Chordata > Actinopteri > Myctophiformes > Myctophidae > Electrona > Electrona antarctica. The sequence continues at coordinate 124,489 of NW_027638182.1, forward strand.
GTCTGAGGATGGAAAACAAGTGAGTGATGGAAACATACGGAAGGATCTCCCAAACAACACAGAGAGATTCTCTAGATTTATCAATGTGTTAGGACAACAAAGCTTCTCCTCAGGAAGGCTTTACTATGAGGTTCAGGTTGGAGGGAAGACTGACTGGACAATAGGAGTGGTCAGAGAGTCCATTGACAGGAAAGGTGTTAAAACACTGAGACCCAACAATGGTTACTGGACAATATGGTTGAGTAATGCAAATGTGTACAAGGCTGCTGCTGGCCCTCCTATCTTCCTCCCTGTAAGAGAGGCGCTACAGAAAGTGGGAGTGTTTGTGGATTATGAGGAGGGTCTGGTCTCCTTTTATGATGTGGAGACCAGAGTTCATCTCTACTCTTTCACTGGCTGCTCCTTCACTGAGAGACTCTATCCATTCTTCAGTCCATGTAATAATGACGGTGGTACAAACTCTGCTCCTCTGATCATCTCTCCTGTCAACATGGGCGCTGGGCTCGGGGAGGACGGTGGGAACATGTTCCCTCCATCTTCAAAAAGAAGAAAAACATGAAGTCTCCAGTAAATGATTTAAACATAAATCCTGTTTATATTTCAATATAAGCTCCACACGTCTATTGATGCAAAATTAAATTAAAAAAGAAGAAAACCATATTAAACTATTAAAACAAATCCTGTTTATATATATCTCATATTAAGCTAGTTCCACCTGTGCATTAATGCAAATTTTTTTTAAAAATACAAAAAGATAAATATAAAATAATGACAATGTGTTTTGAAGGATTACTGTGATTATGGTAAACTCACATATCACACATACCATAATTCACTAGCCAAAAACAAAACATCTATCAGCAGATAGATGCATATCAATAGATTACGGTTCACAACTGTGTCCTGTACGCACTCGTAACACTCCAGTTGAGGTGCGAGGAATGCAAAAACTAAGAAAACCGTAAATGAAAATCCCGCTGGCGTATGCTGTCTATGGGAACACAGTTTACAGAATCGTAATATCTCAGATTCTTCTTTTTGGACCAAAACAAGCTTGATTTGTGGCTCATTTCTCTAAACGATGTGATCCTCTGTTACAAAAAGTATGTTTTGGGTGAATTCAGTAACATTCGCGGGACCCGTTTGTTACATAACGGTTTTTAACTTCCTGACTCTCAGTTTCCTGATGAAACGGCTTTCAAACTAAGACGCTCTAGCGTTGAAGTGAACGGCTGGTGATCTGTGAGTTCCTTTTCAGTCACTAGATGGCAATGACGGTGGTAAATGAGTTAAGCGGTCATCACTGAGCTGTGCAACATTTTACAGGACAGCGAAGAAACGATAAAAAACCCTCTGCCCGGGCTCTGGACCTGATCACCCCTATATCTCCATATATGGAGCTGGCCTGTTCTCACATCACAATGATTGTTCTGACATCTGCATGGACTCCATATTTGGGCATGCCTGACAAAGAACTCCATATATGGGCATAAAAGGGACACAGACATAATAACTGGGTGGGGCATGCATTTACAACTTGCATCGTTCCAAGTAGGCCAGTACTCCTATATTAAAATAGTCTTTAATGGTCACGTCACTATGACTCAGACATAACCATAAACAAACCCAATATGTCCATATATAGGCATTTGTTAGGTTGCCACGGTTACACACTGAGTATTTACACTTCATATATGGAGCTGTCCGACGTATCCAACTGACCTATCCAAGTCTGACATCACAAACTCCATATTTGGGCGTTGGGTTGATCTGGAGCTTCATATATGGAGACGGCAGAGACGTCTAGTGCTGATGACATCATGCTGATGTAAAACAACTCCATATATGGATATGTAGACATGTGACTCATGGTGACATCAGCGAGATGTGACGTAGCATCCATCAGAGCTCTATATAAAGGACGGCCGTCACTCCCTGAGTTTAGAGAGAAGCAGTGTTTCTCTCCAAGACAGCACTTAGTTCTCACCACTTCAACCTGACGCTTCCTCCACTTTCACTTTGATTCTCAGCGCTGTAGAAATGGCGTCCGCCAGCGGTCTCCTGTCTGAAGAGCACTTCCTGTGTTCCATCTGTATGGATGTGTTCACTGATCCAGTCGCCACTCCGTGTGGACACAACTACTGCAAAGCCTGTATCACACGTTACTGGGACACTAGCGATGTGTGCAAGTGTCCACTGTGTGCAAAGATCTTCAATGAGAAGCCAGACGTATCTGTCAATACTTTTATTTCTGAGTTGGCTCAACAGTTCAGGAGTCACAAGTTGAAAGAAGAATATGATGCAAAGACTGTGGCTGAAATCCAGCAGATGATCCAGGAGAGACAATTGAAGATTCAGGAGGTCAAACGCTCAGTAGTGCTCAGCAGGAAAGATGCAGACACAGTGATAGCCGTCAGTGTGCAGGTCTTCACTGCTCTGATCAGCTGTGTTGAGAGAAGCCAGGCTGAGCTCATTGGTGTGATTGAAGAGAAGAAGAAAACAACAGAGAAACAGGCTGAAGGCTTCACTGAAGATCTGCAACAGGAAGTCACTCAGTTAGAGAAGAGAAGCTCTGAGCTGAAACAGCTTTCACACTCTGAAGACCACCTCCACCTCCTCCAGAACTTCACATCCAACAACACAGGGTGGAGACCCACCAAGGACTGGACAAAGGTCAATGTCTATCAGTCTTCATATGTGGAGACTGTGAGGACAGCTGTGTCTCAGCTGGAAAAGACACTCAGTCAAGAGATGAAGAAGCAGCTGTGTGATGTTGAGCTGAAAATCATCCAGAAATATGAGGTGGATGTAACTCTGGACCCTGATACAGCACATCCCTACCTCATCCTGTCTGAGGATGGAAAACAAGTGAGTGATGGAAACATACGGAAGGATCTCCCAAACAACACAGAGAGATTCTCTAGATTTATCAATGTGTTAGGACAACAAAGCTTCTCCTCAGGAAGGTTTTACTATGAGGTTCAGGTTGGAGGGAAGACTGACTGGACAATAGGAGTGGTCAGAGAGTCCATCGACAGGAAAGGTGTTAAAACACTGAGACCCAACAATGGTTACTGGACAATATGGTTGAGTAATGCAAATGTGTACAAGGCTGCTGCTGGCCCTCCTATCCTCCTCCCTGTAAGAGAGGCGCTACAGAAAGTGGGAGTGTTTGTGGATTATGAGGAGGGTCTGGTCTCCTTTTATGATGTGGAGACCAGAGTTCATCTCTACTCTTTCACTGGCTGCTCCTTCACTGAGAGACTCTATCCATTCTTCAGTCCATGTAATAATGACGGTGGTACAAACTCTGCTCCTCTGATCATCTCTCCTGTCAACATGGACGCTGAGCTCGGGGAGGACGGTGGGAACATGTTCCCTCCATCTTCAAAAAGAAGAAAAACATGAAGTCTCCAGTAAATGATTTAAACATAAATCCTGTTTATATTTCAATATAAGCTCCACACGTCTATTGATGCAAAATTAAATGAAAAAATAAGAAAACCATATTAAACTATTAAAACAAATCCTGTTTATATATATCTCATATTAAGCTAGTTCCACCTGTGCATTAATGCAAAAAAATGTAAAAAATACAAAAAGATAAATAAAAAATAATGACAATGTGTTTTGAAGGATTACTGTGATTATGGTAAACTCACATATCACACATACCATAATTCACTAGCCAAAAACAAAACATCTATCAGCAGATAGATGCATATCAATAGATTACGGTTCACAACGGTGTCCTGTACGCACTCGTAACACTCCAGTTGAGGTGCGAGGAATGCAAAAACTAAGAAAACCGTAAATGAAAATCCCGCAGACGTATGCTGTCTATGGGAACACATAGAACACCCCGCTGACCACAGACAGTGTTATAATACTATAGAACACCCCACTGACCACAGACAGTGTTATAATACTATAGAACACCCCACTGACCCCAGACAGTGTTATAATACTATAGAACACCCCACTGACCACAGACAGTGTTATAATACTATAGAACACCCTGTTGACCACAGACAGTGTTATAATACTATAGAACACCCCACTGACCACAGACAGTGTTATAATACTATAGAACACCCCACTGACCCCAGACAGTGTTATAATACTATAGAACACCCCACTGACCACAGACAGTGTTATAATACTATAGAACACCCCGCTGACCACAGACAGTGTTATAATACTATAGAACACCCCACTGACCACAGACAGTGTTATAATACTATAGAACACCCCACTGACCACAGACAGTGTTATAATACTATAGAACACCCCGCTGACCACAGACAGTGTTTTAATACTATAGAACACCCCGCTGACCACAGACAGTGTTATAATACTATAGAACACCCCACTGACCACAGACAGTGTTATAATACTATAGAACACCCCACTGACCACAGACAGTGTTATAATACTATAGAACACCCCACTGACCACAGACAGTGTTATAATACTATAGAACACCCTGCTGACCACAGACAGTGTTATAATACTATAGAACACCCCACTGACCCCAGACAGTGTTATAATACTATAGAACACCCTGCTGACCACAGACAGTGTTATAATACTATAGAACACCCCACTGACCCCAGACAGTGTTATAATACTATAGAACACCCCGCTGACCACAGACAGTGTTATAATACTATAGAACACCCCACTGACCACAGACAGTGTTATAATACTATAGAACACCCCACTGACCACAGACAGTGTTATAATACTATAGAACACCCCACTGACCCCAGACAGTTTTATAATACTATAGAACACCCCACTGACCACAGACAGTGTTATAATACTATAGAACACCCCACTGACCAGTGACCACAGACAGTGTTATAATACTATAGAACACCCCACTGACCCCAGACAGTGTTATAATACTATAGAACACCCCACTGACCACAGACAGTGTTATAATACTATAGAACACCCCACTGACCACAGACAGTGTTATAATACTATAGAACACCCCACTGACCACAGACAGTGTTATAATACTATAGAACACCCCGCTGACCACAGACAGTGTTATAATACTATAGAACACCCCACTGACCACAGACAGTGTTATAATACTATAGAAACACCCCACTGACCACAGACAGTGTTATAATACTATAGAACACCCCGCTGACCACAGACAGTGTTATAATACTATAGAAACACCCCACTGACCACAGACAGTGTTATAATACTATAGAACACCCCACTGACCACAGACAGTGTTATAATACTATAGAAACACCCCACTGACCACAGACAGTGTTATAATACTATAGAACACCCCACTGACCACAGACAGTGTTATAATACTATAGAACACCCAGCTGACCACAGACAGTGTTATAATACTATAGAACACCCCACTGACCCCAGACAGTGTTATAATACTATAGAACACCCCACTGACCACAGACAGTGTTATAATAATATAGAACACCCCGCTGACCACAGACAGTGTTATAATACTATAGAACACCCCACTGACCACAGACAGTGTTATAATACTATAGAACACCCCACTGACCACAGACAGTGTTATAATACTATAGAACACCCCGCTGACCACAGACAGTGTTATAATACTATAGAACACCCCACTGACCACAGACAGTGTTATAATACTATAGAACACCCCGCTGACCACAGACAGTGTTATAATACTATATAAACACCCCGCTGACCACAGACAGTGTTATAATACTATATAAACACCCCGCTGACCACAGACAGTGTTATAATACTATAGAACACCCCACTGACCACAGACAGTGTTATAATACTATAGAACACCCCACTGACCACAGACAGTGTTATAATACTATAGAACACCCCACTGACCACAGACAGTGTTATAATACTATAGAACACCCTGCTGACCACAGACAGTGTTATAATACTATATAAACACCCCGCTGACCACAGACAGTGTTATAATACTATATAAACACCCCGCTGACCACAGACAGTGTTATAATACTATAGAACACCCCACTGACCACAGACAGTGTTATAATACTATAGAACACCCCACTGACCACAGACAGTGTTATAATACTATAGAACACCCTGCTGACCACAGACAGTGTTATAATACTATATAAACACCCCGCTGACCACAGACAGTGTTATAATACTATATAAACACCCCGCTGACCACAGACAGTGTTATAATACTATAGAACACCCCACTGACCACAGACAGTGTTATAATACTATAGAACACCCCACTGACCACAGACAGTGTTATAATACTATAGAACACCCCGCTGACCCCAGACAGTGTTATAATACTATAGAACACCCCGCTGACCCCAGACAGTGTTATAATACTATAGAACACCCCGCTGACCACAGACAGTGTTATAATACTATAGAACACCCCACTGACCACAGACAGTGTTATAATACTATAGAACACCCCACTGACCACAGACAGTGTTATAATACTATAGAACACCCTGCTGACCACAGACAGTGTTATAATACTATAGAACACCCCACTGACCCCAGACAGTGTTATAATACTATAGAACACCCCGCTGACCCCAGACAGTGTTATAATACTATAGAACACCCCGCTGACCCCAGACAGTGTTATAATACTATAGAACACCCCACTGACCACAGACAGTGTTATAATACTATAGAACACCCCACTGACCACAGACAGTGTTATAATACTATAGAACACCCCGCTGACCACAGACAGTGTTATAATACTATAGAACACCCCACTGACCACAGACAGTGTTATAATACTATAGAACACCCCACTGACCACAGACAGTGTTATAATACTATAGAACACCCCACTGACCACAGACAGTGTTATAATACTATAGAACACCCCGCTGACCACAGACAGTGTTATAATACTATAGAACACCCCACTGACCACAGACAGTGTTATAATACTATAGAACACCCCACTGACCACAGACAGTGTTATAATACTATAGAACACCCCACTGACCACAGACAGTGTTATAATACTATAGAACACCCCACTGACCAGTGACCCCAGACAGTGTTATAATACTATAGAACACCCCACTGACCACAGACAGTGTTATAATACTATAGAACACCCCACTGACCCCAGACAGTGTTATAACACTATAGAAATAGGCCACATTTCAAAACAACTATATTGTGTTGACCTGTTTGGTCACAGATGTACCAACCTGACCTGGCCTGGTGGAGACCTGTGCCCCGAGGGGCACTTTATCTAGTTTGGTATATTAACTATATATATGTTTGGTAATGTCAACACCCACATTACACTAGTACTCTCGGAAGTGTGGGAAGAAGATCTTAACAGTGAAGATAAATCATTATGGTGATTGTTATGCAGATATCCAGGCAGGTCGAACATCGCATCGTATTGGACTGAAGAACATTTCCTTCTACTATTTACTGACTTGCGATTCTCGTCTAATTGGCAATCAGTGCGATCGTTACATGCCTGCCCCATAGCAGTCCCCCCCCCCCCCATAGGAGACCCCCCGCCCCCCATAGGAGACCCCACGTGACAACTTGCAAATGATGATGGAAAAGGAAAGTGGCAATAAAAAAAGCAGCATTAGGCCAACAAACTGGCAACACACACACACACACACACACACACACACACACACACACACACACACACACACACACACACACACACACACACACACACACACACACACACACACAGTTTAACCAGGCCAGGTAAAGAGAAAGTAAGGTGTCGATCAAAAAGCAACATTGCAAGGAATGAAGTAATTACATGTAAATATATATTCCACCACTAGAGGTCACTGCTGTCCACATGTGTATAATAATGGATGGCATGCCAGCCACAATGCAATATGAAATAACAGTACGGTTCTCAAGCGTTTTCATGTCAAGGACCGCCACATTGATATGAATTTGGCCCTGGACCCGGGGACCCCCATCTGGACCCGGGGACCCCCATCTGGACCCGGGGACCAGATGGGGGTCCCCATAGTAAGTAAGCAATTAAGTAAGTAATTAAGTAAGTAAGTAATTAAGTAAAAGTACATTTTATTTGTATAGCACTTTTCACGACGTGACTCGTGGTGAGCTTGTACATCTGCTATTTTTGAATAGCCAACATACAAAATATGGATAAAGTTTAAATGATTTAAAATGATTGGGTTGCTGTATCAATACATTTTGATGGGGACCGCCTGGAACCCCCTAAGGACCCTTGGGGGTCCCCGGACCTCACTTTGAACAACCAATGAAGTAGGATACAATGACGAAGGTCTTTGAATTATATTCAACTTGATAGACATTATATAATTCTGTGCATGTTTCCAATAACTGTATTTAATGACCTGTGCAAACATATTGTGGGAAATTAATATTTCAATACATTGATGAAAAAGGGTGTGGTCATATTAGCATTAGGGCTGTCACAATAATCAACATTTTAATGAGGTTAATCACAGTTTAGCTATGATTAATTAAGATGAACGACCATTCTTTCCCTCAACATTTAAAATAAAACTCGCATTTTATTTCAAAGGTGTCTGACTGTAGAGTTTCAAGCCCATTGCTGCTGGAATCTGATTCCATCGGATGGTGTAACTTATTTGGTACCAGCTAGAATGATTTAACTTCTTTAATTACAGTATGTCTAATTGTCTACTGCCATCATGGTATTTGTTATAGGCAATGGTGCATTTGTAAATGGTGCATTTTTATATAGCGCCTTTATCCAAGGCGCTTTACATAGATTGTGCATTACATTCACCCATTCACACACACATTCATACACCGATTGCGGCGGAAGCCATGCAAGGTACCAACCAGCACATCGGGAGCAATTTGGGGTTCAGTGTCTTGCCCAAGGACACTTTGACATGTAGACAGAAGGAGGAGGCGGGATTCGAACCGCCGACCCATGGATCATTGGACGACCTGCTCTACCTCCTGAGCCACAGTCGCCTTAAGGCAAGGTAAGGCAAGACATGGCAACTTTATTTTGTATCTAGCACATTTCAACAACAAGGACATTGAATGTGCTTTATTACAGCATCAAGCAAAGGAAACACTTATACAATGACAGTATATGCATAAAGCCAAAGTTATATAGAGCGTTGCAGTCCCACCCCCTACCAGGGCCCAGTCCCACCCCCTACCAGGGCCCAGTCCCGCCCCCTACCAGGGCCCAGTCCCGCCCCCTACCAGGGCCCAGTCCCGCCCCCTACCAGGGCCCAGGATATGATTCCCCGTTCATTTTCCTCATTTCAAAAAAGTATTTATTTAAAGACCTTTTAAGCCTCGTACAAAGCCAACTCGAGTTGTGAAAAATCGGGCTGAACAAATAATTAGAACGAAGAAGAAAACGGCAGGTTACAACACTTCTTTTCTTGTTTTTCTTCTTTGTAATTATTTGTTTGGTCCAAAATATTGTGTTTACTGTCATGATTTGTCACGACTCGAGTTGGCTTTGTACGACGCTTACGGTCTTTAAATAAATACTTTTTGAAATGTCTATGGGAAAAATGCATTGGGAATCATTTCCTGGGCCTGGCGTCGTCATGAAAGGGGGTGGGGCCTGGCGTCGTCATGAAAGGGGGTGGGGCCTGGCGTCGTCATGACAGGGGTCGGGACTGTGACGCTCTATAGGCTAAAGATCATACTTTTGATGATTTTGTGTAGTTTTGTGTGCTTGCTGTAGTATGATAAAGTGATTTTGTGTAGTTTTGTGTGTTTGCTGTAGTATGATAAAATGATTTTGTGTAGTTTTGTGTGTTTGCTGTAGTATGATAAAGTGACTTTGTGTAGTTTTGTGTGTTTGCTGTAGTATGATAAAATGATTTTGTGTAGTTTTGTGTGTTTGCTGTAGTATGATAAAGTGACTTTGTGTAGTTTTGTGTGTTTGCTGTAGTATGATAAAATGATTTTGTGTAGTTTTGTGTGTTTGCTGTAGTATGATAAAGTGACTTTGTGTAGTTTTGTGTGTTTGCTGTAGTATGATAAAGTGACTTTGTGTAGTTTTGTGTGCTTGCTGTAGTATGAATATATGATAAAGTAGGACATTCATTTACGATAAAACAAAAATTTAAGTTATGGAGACATGGAGAAGGTTTACAATGATCCATTTTATCACGTTGAAAATGGAGCAAATATAATATCACAAACAGCGATGTGTCTTTCAGTAAATTATTTGAACGTTCACTTACTCTAACAGGTGGTCAAAATGACCCCCCACCACCAGGTTCACTTACTCTAACAGGTGGTCAAAATGACCCCCCCGCCACCAGGTTCACTTACTCTAACAGGTGGTCAAAATGACCCCCCCGCCACCAGGTTCACTTACTCTAACAGGTGGTCTCACTCAGTCAAAATGACCCCCCGCCACCAGGTTCACTTACTCTAACAGGTGGTCTCACTCAGTCAAAATGACCCCCCCACCACCAGGTTCACTTACTCTAACAGGTGGTCTCACTCAGTCAAAATGACCCCCCGCCACCAGGTTCACTTACTCTAACAGGTGGTCTCACTCAGTCAAAATGACCCCCCACCACCAGGTTCACTTACTCTAACAGGTGGTCTCACTGAGTCAAAATGACCCCCCGCCACCAGGTTCACTTACTCTAACAGGTGGTCAAAATGACCCCCCCGCCACCAGGTTCACTTACTCTAACAGGTGGTCTCACTCAGTCAAAATGACCTCCTGCCACCAGGTTCACTTACTCTAACAGGTGGTCTCACTGAGTCAAAATGACCCCCCGCCACCAGGTTCACTTACTCTAACAGGTGGTCTCACTCAGTCAAAATGACCCCCCGCCACCAGGTTCACTTACTCTAACAGGTGGTCTCACTCAGTCAAAATGACCCCCCACCACCAGGTTCACTTACTCTAACAGGTGGTCTCACTGAGTCAAAATGACCCCCCACCACCAGGTTCACTTACTCTAACAGGTGGTCTCACTGAGTCAAAATGACCCCCCCGCCACCAGGTTCACTTACTCTAACAGGTGGTCTCACTCAGTCAAAATGACCTCCTGCCACCAGGGCTCAGAACTAGTTATAAAAGCATCAGAACTTAGTACAATAGCCAGTACATAAATATAATGAATATTACACTGTTCATGGGAGCCTAAATGCCTGTCCTATTACAGATATTCATATTAATTTGCATATTATGTATTATTATTGTGTGTCATTGGTTCCCGTTTTCTGGATCAGGGCCTACATGAAAATCTTGAATGTGTTCACGGACCACCCATCTGACCACTAAACACAGCGGCCCACCCATCTGGCCACTTAACACGGCGGCCCACCCAGCTGACCACTTACCACAGCGGCCCACCCATCTGACCACTTACCACAGCGGCCCACCCATCTGACAACTTAACACAGCAGCCCACCCATCTGACTACTTAACACAGTGGCCCACCCATCTGACCACTTACCACAGCGGCCCACCCATCTGACCACTTAACACAGTGGCCCACCCATCTGACTACTTAACACAGTGGCCCACCCATCTGACCACTTACCACAGCGGCCCACCCATCTGACCACTTAACACAGTGGCCCACCCATCTGACCACTTACCACAGCGGCCCACCCATCTGACCACTTAACACAGCGGCCCACCCATCTGACCACTTAACACAGCGGCCCACCCATCTGACTACTTAACACAGTGGCCCACCCATCTGACTACTTAACACAGTGGCCCACCCATCTGACTACTTAACACAGTGGCCCACCCATCTGACCACTTACCACAGCGGCCCACCCATCTGACCACTTAACACAGCGGCCCACCCATCTGACCACTTAACACAGCGGCCCACCCATCTGACTACTTAACACAGTGGCCCACCCATCTGACTACTTAACACAGTGGCCCACCCATCTGACCACTTACCACAGCGGCCCACCCATCTGACCACTTAACACAGTGGCCCACCCATCTGACCACTTACCACAGCGGCCCACCCATCTGACTACTTAACACAGTGGCCCACCCATCTGACCACTTACCACAGCGGCCCACCCATCTGACCACTTAACACAGCGGCCCACCCATCTGACTACTTAACACAGCGGCCCACCCATCTGACCACTTAACACAGCGGCCCACCCATCTGACCACTTACCACAGCGGCCCACCCATCTGACTACTTAACACAGTGGCCCACCCATCTGACCACTTACCACAGCGGCCCACCCATCTGACCACTTACCACAGCGGCCCACCCATCTGACCACTAAACACAGCAGTCGGGTGCATGCATGGCCACATGCATTTTCAGAGCACTTGCAATACCCTCACGACCCACCAGTGGGCCCCGGATCACATGTTGTGAATACCATGTCATACAACAACCCACTCTAGTCCACATGTTGTGAATACCATGTCATACAACAACCTACTCTAGTTCACATGTACACCACATGTTGTGAATACCATGTCATACAACAACCTACTCTAGTTCACATGTACACCACATGTTGTGAATACCATGTCATACAACAACCTACTCTAGTTCACATGTACACCACATGTTGTGAATACCATGTCATACAACAACCTACTCTAGGTCACATGTTGTGAATACCATGTCATACAACAACCTACTCTAGTCCACATGTTGTGAATACCATGTCATACAACAACCTACTCTAGTTCACATGTTGTGAATACCATGTCATACAACAACCCACTCTAGTCCACATGTTGTGAATACCATGTCATACAACAACCCACTCTAGTCCACATGTTGTGAATACCATGTCATACAACAACCTACTCTAGGTCACATGTACACCAGTCAGCCGGGGTTCACCTCCTGGCCAGATCTATTCCGAGGATGAATCTCAATTTCCATAAAGCATTTGTCAAATAACACAAAAGACGTCCCCACTCTTCCCTGGAGACATGAACAATAAAATGGTAAATGGTAAATTTATATAGCGCCTTTATCCAAGGCGCTTTACATAGATGCATTACATTCACCCATTCACACACACATTCATACACCGATTGCAGCGGAAGCCATGCAAGGTACCAACCAGCACATCGGGAGCAATTTGGGGTTCAGTGTCTTGCCCAAGGACACTTTGACATGTAGACAGGAGGAGCCGGGATTTGAACCGCCGACCCATGGATCATTGGACGACCTGCTCTACCTCCTGAGCCACAGCCGTCATCACACGGCTAGCACTCTCAATATCACGTCACACTGATCATCCTCTGTATCGCTTTTTCAACCTCATGCCATCTGGACAAAGATACAGAAACCTTGCCATGGAAAAAGTTCTGTTTCAGTAGCAGTTTTGTCCCCTCAGCCATCAGGACATTAAACAAACTGCCCCGCCGATAGGATGGTTCTGTACACAGTGTACAGTAAGATAGGATGGTTCTGTACACAGTGTACAGTATGATAGGATGGTTCTGTACACAGTGTACAGTATGATAGGATGGTTCTACAGTGTACAGTAAGATAGGATGGTTCTACAGTGTACAGTATGATAGGATGGTTCTACAGTGTACAGTATGATAGGATGGTTCTACAGTGTACAGTATGATAGGATGGTTCTGTATACAGTGTACAGTAAGATAGGATGGTTCTACAGTGTACAGTATGATAGGATGGTTCTACAGTGTACAGTATGATAGGATGGTTCTACAGTGTACAGTAAGATAGGATGGTTCTACAGTGTACAGTATGATAGGATGGTTCTACAGTGTACAGTAAGATAGGATGGTTCTACAGTGTACCGTAAGATAGGATGGTTCTACAGTGTACAGTATGATAGGATGGTTCTACAGTGTACAGTATGATAGGATGGTTCTACAGTGTACAGTAAGATAGGATGGTTCTACAGTGTACAGTATGATAGGATGGTTCTACAGTGTACAGTATGATAGGATGGTTCTGTATACAGTGTACAGTATGATAGGATGGTTCTACAGTGTACAGTATGATAGGATGGTTCTGTATACAGTGTACAGTATGATAGGATGGTTCTACAGTGTACAGTATGATAGGATGGTTCTACAGTGTACAGTTTGATAGGGATGGTTCTGTACACAGTGTACAGTAAGATAGGATGGTTCTACAGTGTACAGTATGATAGGATGGTTCTACAGTGTACAGTTTGATAGGGATGGTTCTGTATACAGTGTACAGTAAGATAGGATGGTTCTACAGTGTACAGTAAGATAGGATGGTTATACAATGTACAGTATGATAGGATGGTTCTGTATACAGTGGACAGTATGATAGGATGGTTCTACTGTGGAAATATCCAGGATATTGGGATGTGTTAATGTTTAATAAATATGCACTGTGTAAACTTACGATAACTATAACCAAGGGAGCCTTTCACCCCAAAGCAGGCTAAGGTAACAGGAAGGTGTGAAATGTGACACCTCCGTCATCCCTCTCAAGCGAAAGGGAATGTAAGAAACAGGCCCACTATTTCCTCCAAACTGCCATAGATGGAAAGAGATAGCACCTCATTGTCTCCACTGTAAAGCACATGTCAGTTGTAATACTTCCTGGTCTGTAAACCAACCACAGGAAGGAGCTCAGCAGCCAATTGAATGTAAGCTAGTAAGAACCGCCCAGAGGGCGTCCCTGTCAGAGACAGAGGTTTTAATAAGCCACTTCGGTGACACCAGCAGTCAGATTCTAGTGGAACCAGCTAAGATGAATCCAGCCTCGTGCCAACCGTACGATGAACAACACAACTCACATTAGACCAATGGTAATTATTGATACATAATGCAAACTATTAATAATCAATGAATAATGTGTTATCCATGTGTTGTGTAAACCTGCCTGTAATCGACGAATGTATGTGTATTTCTGTCTCATGCAGGTTATTTACCTAACTGATTAACTAACTAAACGTCTAACCTAAACTGGGTTAAAACTAACCCTTAAACCAATCCTAGATAATTAGTTCATGTGTTTAAATGTATGTTTGTTAAACGACAATAAAAGTATAAAAGACACTTGAGTTATATTATTTAGACAGTTTGAGTAAAGACATTACTCTTTGTGCAGTTGTGACCTTTTCAGTAAGGGTAGTTATGAGTCGATGCTATCAACTTAGCAAATTAAATCGTAGATAGCTATAAATCTGAACATCTACAGTGTACAGTATGATAGGATGGTTCTGTACACATTGTACAGTATGATAGGATAGTTCTACAGTGTACAGTATGATAGGATGGTTCTGTACACAGTGTACAGTATGATAGGATGGTTCTGTATACAGTGTATAGTATGATAGGATGGTTCTGTACACAGTGTACAGTATGATAGGATGGTTCTACAGTGTACAGTATGATAGGATTGTTCTGTACACATTGTACAGTATGATAGGATGGTTCTGTACACAGTGTACAGTATGATAGGATGGTTCTGTATACAGTGTACAGTATGATAGGATGGTTCTGTACACAGTGTACAGTATGATAGGATGGTTCTGTACACAGTGTACAGTATGATAGGATGGTTATGTACACAGTGTACAGTATGATAGGATAGTTCTACAGTGTACAGTATGATAGGATGGTTCTGTATACAGTGTACAGTATGATAGGATGGTTATACAGTGTACAGTATGATAGGATGGTTCTGTACACAGTGTACAGTATGATAGGATAGTTCTACAGTGTACAGTATGATAGGATGGTTCTGTATACAGTGTACAGTATGATAGGATGGTTCTGTACACAGTGTACAGTATGATAGGATGGTTCTGTATACAGTGTACAGTATGATAGGATGGTTCTGTATACAGTGTACAGTATGATAGGATGGTTCTGTACACAGTGTACAGTATGATAGGATGTATACAGAATCAGAATCAGAAGACTTTATTGCCATGACATGTAAACATTAGGGATTTGGTTTGGTGGACAGCAGAGTGCAGTTACAACATTAGGACAAGTGCAAAACAGGACAAGTGCAAAGAATAGTGAATAAAATAAAGTGCAGAGAGTTCAAGTGATCAGTTCAGAGCACAAGTCAGTCCATTCCACTCTGAGTGGGGGTGGAGAGAGGATAAAGGGGGGTCAGGGGGGGACACCAGCAGCGTTGAGGAGCCGGATAGCCGTGGGGAAAAAGCTGTTTGAATGTCGGGCCTTCATAGTCTTTAGGGAACCCAACCTCCTGCCTGAGGGAAGCGGGGCAAAAAGACTGTGGCCTGGGTCTGCAGGGTCAGCCATGATCTTCCTGGCCCTCCTCGAAGCTCTACTCCTAAACAGGGCCTCAAGGGGGGGCAAAGGGCAGCTAATCACCCTCTCTGCTGATCGTATGACCCGCTGCAGCTTGGCCTTGTCCTAGGCTGCTGCAGTGGGGAACCAAACAGTGATGGCGAGGGTGATGATGGATTCTATGATGGCAGTATAGAAGTTAACCAGCAAGGTCCTTGGGAGGTGGAATTTCCTCAGCTGTCTCAGAAAAAACAGTCTCTTCTGGGCTTTTTGTGAGGGTGTCGATGTTGGGCCCCCACTTCAGGTCCCGAGAGACTGTCACCCCGAGGAAGCGACTGTGGTGACCGGAGTGCCTCCCAATATGATGGGGGGGGGAGGGGCCGGGGTCCTCCTGAAGTCCACGATCAGCTCCACCGTCTTGAGAACATTTAGCTCTAGGTTGTTTCGGGTGCACCAGGTCAGCAGCAAGTCGATCTCGCTCCTGTAGGCCGACTCATCCTCCCTGGAGATGAGCCCTACCAGGGTGGTGTCGTCTGCAAACTTCAGAAGTTTGACCGACTGGTGGCTGGAGCAGTTGCAGTTGGTGTAGAGGGAAAACAGAAGGGGAGACAGGACACAGCCCTGGGGGGAGCCGGTGCTGATGGTTCTCAGCTCGGAGATGGACTTCCCGATCTTCACCCGCTGAGTCCTGTTGGACAGGAAGTCTGTGATCCACCTGCAGGTGTAGTCAGGCACCTGCAGCGCAGAGAGGCCACTCTCCAGTATGGGAGGCAAGATGGTGTTGAACGCCGAGCTGAAGTCCACGAACAGAATCCTGACCGGTTGGCTCTATATGCGAACTGCAGAGGGTCTAGGAGAGGGTCTGTGATGTCCTTCAGGTGGGCAAGGACGAGGCGTTCAAAGACCTTCATAACTACGGAGGTCAGGGCGACGGGTCTGTAGTCATTTAGGCCTGTGATCCTGGGCTTTTTGGGGACAGGGATGATGGTGGAGGCTTTGAAACAGGCTGGTACCTGACAGCGCTCCAGTGAGGTGTTGAAGATGTTACTGAACACAGGGGACAGCTGGTCAGCACAGAACTTCAGGATGGAGGGTGAGACAGCGTCCGGTCCGGCCGCCTTCCGGGGGTTCTGTCTCTTAAGGCGAGACATGGTAGGTGAAATCATGATTTTTCTTTTTTCTTTTTTTTTGCTATTTTGCTTCCTAAACATGTTTTCTTTCAAACTAAAGCAAAATAAACATTCAAAACACAGATTTAGATTTAGAATTTTCATGATTGGTTGTTGGTACAAAGGAAGTGACCATATTTGGATCAAACCACAGTCAGCTCGAGGTCCAGACCTTTCCAATGATATATGGCATTATATGTTGTTGCCAAGGTTTGGATGAGATATTTTGTCTCAAAATAGTGGCTTCAAATAAAACGTTTTGGAATTTTACAATACAATTCTTTAAAGGCTGTTTACTCAAAATGAGTTTTCCTCATACCTGGGACAGAGAATCTCCACTCCGTCTTATTCATAACTATATTCTGCAGATATTTACAGATGGGTTTGTTGATATATCATTCACAGCCTGATTTAAATCACATTTTATACCTAAAAACATGCCGAAAATTGGGTTTCTGATTTGTGGAGTGATAATTAGAGATATCTAAAATCCCTTCTTTATCCGATCTTCAGATTTATCGTCCCGAAATGTATGCAAATTAGCGCATATAATGCCTAATTTGCATATTTAAACATTTTCAGAAAATTTGTAATACAAAAAATCTTAGTTTTAATATAAGTAATCAACTGGAGAAGTTTCATTGTGATAGCTATTAGTTAACTTGTTTTCCCTATTCACCTACCATGTCTCACCTTAAACAGGCGGTTCACCTCTCTCTCTTAGACAGAGAGAGAGGTGAACGTTTACATTTTATGTAAACATAGCACTATACATGCATAGTTTCATTATATAGATATTCCACTGTTACGTTCTTAGCTTACGTATGGTTCATGATAACTACTTTTTATGTATGTGATGCTTTTTGTTATTGCTTAATGTAAGTCGCTCTGGATTAAGAGCGTCTGATAAATGACTAAATTGTAAATTGTACAGTGGTGTTTCTTTAAGCTAACCTGTCCTAATGGCGAGAGAACACAATAAGGAAGTAGAGTTAGTTATTTGCAGCTGAGCACCGTGTTAACAAGCCTCAGAAAAGCCACCTGAGTCATTATGGAAAATAATAAGATTTAGGCATTTATCAGACGTTTATCAGTCATAGCACTTTATAGTACACATGTATAATATAGTATAGTATTTATAGTTTACACATATATACTCCACTGTTACATTCTTAGTTTACGCATGATTCATGATAACTACTTTTTATATATGTGATGTATTGCCATGCTTTTGTTATTGCTTAATGTAAATCACTCTGGATTAAGAGCGTCTGATAAATGACTAAATTGTAAATTGTACAGTGGTGTTTCTTTAAGCTAACCTGTCCTAATGGCGAGAGAACACAATAAGGACGTAGAGTTAGTTATGTTGCAGCTGAGCACCGTGTTAACGAGCCTCAGAAAAGACACCTGAGTCATTATGGAAAATAATAAGATTTAGTCATTTATCAGACGCTCTTAATCCAGAGTGATTTACATTAAGCAATAACAAAAGCATGGCAATACATTCACATATATAAAAAGTAGTTATCATGAATCATGCGTAAACTAAGAATGTAACAGTGGAGTATATATGTGTAAACTATAAATACTATACTATATTATACATGTGTACTATAAAGTGCTATGACTACATACAATGCATTTCTAGTGCTGTCTACGTAACAAGCTATACGTCTGTTTAAAATACTATCTAAGTCTATACATAAAGTGCTATCTAAGGGGCTAGGCTAGGGCAAATGCCCTGTGCTCAAAAAAACCGAAGCGGGTAAAGATTAATGAATTGCTTTGAAATATGAGCCACACACTCAGGTACAGTATGGGGACACTCAGCTAGGGGGAAAAATAATAATATTGAAAAAAAACAGAAAAGATTAACCGTGGTGGTCAGAGGATGCTGTGGAAACAATACATTCTGTTTTCAGCTGAACTGACATCGTAATTAAATGTGTTTCAAAGGATCACCTTGCACATTCAGATGGCCTCATTGCTGTGTGTTTGTGTGTGTGTGTGTGTGTGTGTGTGTGTGTGTGCGTGCGTGCGTGCGTGCGTGCGTGCGTGCGTGCGTGCGTGCGTGCGTGCGTGCCTGCGTGCGTGCGTGCGTGCCTGCGTGCGTGCGTGCGTGCCTGCGTGCGTGCGTGCGTGCCTGCGTGCGTGCCTGTGTGTGTGGTCAGGTTCGCGCATAGGTGGTCTCATTGTACCTCAAAGTCCACTGTTTGGCGACTTCATTTTTTCCCCGAAAGAAAGAAAGAAAGAAAGAATGAATTAAAGAAACCGCTGCCTGGTTAGCCGTGATTAATATCCACTGACTAAGTTATCTGTGGCCGCGGCCGTGAGCTGCTGTGAACCACTAGCTGTGAACCGGCCTGCTATCTTCATTAATCAAAACAGCGGAGCAGGCCTCTGTCCGGTTTGCATTCATCAAAGGGTGTGTTATCATATTCACATGATTCACTGTGAAGGAACCTGTGTGTCTGCTGAGCTAAGCTGGACAACGGAGAGAGAGAGAGAGAGAGAGAGAGAGAGAGAGAGAGAGAGAGAGAGAGAGAGAGAGAGAGAGAGAGAGAGAGAAAGTGCAAAGGAAAGTCCGTATAGGAAAACCAAGACAAAGTGAGAAAGAGAGGGAGCGGGGGTGGGCTGGTTGAATGGGGCAGGCAGAAATCAATGCGTATGGGAAAGGCTGTTCTCAGCAGTAAGGGCTTCGCAGCAGCTCAGTAATCGAGTCTTTCTCTGCAGAATTAATGAGAGGGCTTTTCACGCTGTACAAGCTTTGGAGATCTGTCGACTTCCACCTCAACACTGGCCTAACAACAGAGGTGTTTGGATGGGTGTGTTAGGGCCAGGAAGCAGGGACGTGCAGAGGGTGGTAGAGAGGGGCAGGGGCGGAAATCACGTTAAGAGGGCACTTTTGGACACAAATTGTGAAAATAGCAGATCTACAAGCTCTGTAGCTTGTAGATCTGCTATTTTCGGGGCGCAACCCAGAACTCTTTAGCTAGTGGAGCTGCGGGTGTAACGACATGGTTTTCTAAACAAATTTGATCAACGCAAAATAGCCTACTGTGTTCACGTTCAGGAGACTTCCACGTTCAGGAGCAAATCTCCTGAATGCTGCCTTCCTTCCGGCATGGCATGGAAAGGAAAGGAGTGGCATTTTGCATTTCTTCCACCATGTAGTAAATGCTGCATTCGTGGTCTGGAGAGGGCAGTTGTTTTACAGACGGGTAAAAGGGCAGGGGCTGAAGCCCCCTGTGACGTCTACAGTATGTGTGCCATGTGCCTGCCGGGAAGGACTAACACACAGGGGGGGGGGGGGGGGGGGGGGGGGGTAAAGGCCAGGCGAACAAGAACAGAACAGGGACACCTAGGGATGGCCGACACGCATGAGAACGACATGCATGCAGACACAAACAAGCTGACCGGCGATATACAGTACATGATATCCAGTACATGCCAGCATCAGTGCAGATATCCAGTACATGTAAGCATCAGTGCAGATATCCAGTACATGAAGCATCAGGGCAGATATCCAGTACATGAAGCATCAGTGCAGATATCCAGTACATGAAGCATCAGGGCAGATATCCAGTACATGAAGCATCAGTGCAGATATCCAGTACATGAAGCATCAGTGATCAGATATCCAGTACATGAAGCATCAGTGATCAGATATCCAGTACATGAAGCATCAGGGCAGATATCCAGTACATGTAAGCATCAGGGCAGTTATCCAGTACATGCAAGCATCAGTGCAAGATGCAGAGTTGTACAAAGACGCATGCAGCATCCATGCATGCGTGGATGTGTCTTTGCGAGGTTGCAAGTGCACACAGTCACCAATTCAAATAATCCTGTAGCTTTACCCGGTGCTTTAAATATGCACATGTATGCATGTACATGCACACAAACGCGCACGCACGCACGCACGCACGCACGCACGCACGCACGCACGCACGCACGCACGCACGCACGCACGCACGCACGCACACACACACACGCACACACACACACGCACGCTGACACACAGAGACGGACCTACAAAACAAACGTGGTAGGCCTATAAACACAAGCACTCATCATGCTGCAGTCCTGAAAATGCTTCAGACTTATATGTTTCCAGTTTTACGCAGCCTGTTTGTGTTAAGGAATATTAAGCATCCGATTAAAGCCACTCAGGTTATTGCTGGATCTGTGGAAAGAACTCAGGAGAGACATTACGGTCTGTCTTTACGGGGAGCTGCCACTCACGCACGATTGCATGGTGTGGATAATGTCCTGCGTAAACATGAAGGATCGCTCGCTGCAGTCCGATGATGTCATCCTCCACAAACAGTACCGTCTGGAACGTATATATATATATATATATATATATATATATATATATATATATATATACGATACCATACCATACGATACCATACGATACCATACGATACAACTTTATTGTCAGCTTTCACTGAAATTTGTTTTGCATCCATGACGTCACCGTTCAAGATACAGACAGGACATACACAATACATTACAACAGATACATTACAGGACACACATCACAGAAGCAGACAGGAACAAGAACAATAGAACATATCCTCTTGGTTTACCGATTTTGGTTTAAAAGCAGAACAGACAAAAGAGTTATTTTAGCCTGTTTTTCTTATATTTGGGGACTCTGAACCGCCTCATGGAGGGCAACAGTTGATATTCATCATTTAAAACATGTAAGGGGTCAGAGGAGATGCTCTTCGCCAGTCTAAGGGTGCTCTTGGTCTGGTATATCACAGTGTCAGCCACTAGTCTAAGGGTGCTCTTGGTCTGGTATATCACAGTGTCAGCCACTAGTCTAAGGGTGCTCTTGGTCTGGTATATCACAGTGTCAGCCACTAGTCTAAGGGTGCTCTTGGTCTGGTATATCAGTGTCAGCCACTAGTCTAAGGGTGCTCTTGGTCTGGTATATCACAGTGTCAGCCACTAGTCTAAGGGTGCTCTTGGTCTGGTATATCAGTGTCAGCCACTAGTCTAAGGGTGCTCTTGGTCTGGTATATCAGTGTCAGCCACTAGTCTAAGGGTGCTCTTGGTCTGGTATATCACAGTGTCAGCCACTAGTCTAAGGGTGCTCTTGGTCTGGTATATCAGTGTCAGCCACTAGTCTAAGGGTGCTCTTGGTCTGGTATATCAGTGTCAGCCACTAGTCTAAGGGTGCTCTTGGTCTGGTATATCACAGTGTCAGCCACTAGTCTAAGGGTGCTCTTGGTCTGGTATATCACAGCGTCAGCCACTAGTCTAAGGGTGCTCTTGGTCTGGTATATCAGTGTCAGCCACTAGTCTAAGGGTGCTCTTGGTCTGGTATATCAGTGTCAGCCACTAGTCTAAGGGTGCTCTTGGTCTGGTATATCAGTGTCAGCCACTAGTCTAAGGGTGCTCTTGGTCTGGTATATCAGTGTCAGCCACTAGTCTAAGGGTGCTCTTGGTCTGGTATATCAGTGTCAGCCACTAGTCTAAGGGTGCTCTTGGTCTGGTATATCACAGTGTCAGCCACTAGTCTAAGGGTGCTCTTGGTCTGGTATATCACAGTGTCAGCCACTAGTCTAAGGGTGCTCTTGGTCTGGTATATCACAGTGTCAGCCACTAGTCTAAGGGTGCTCTTGGTCTGGTATATCAGTGTCAGCCACTAGTCTAAGGGTGCTCTTGGTCTGGTATATCACAGTGTCAGCCACTAGTCTAAGGGTGCTCTTGGTCTGGTATATCAGTGTCAGCCACTAGTCTAAGGGTGCTCTTGGTCTGGTATATCACAGTGTCAGCCACTAGTCTAAGGGTGCTCTTGGTCTGGTATATCAGTGTCAGCCACTAGTCTAAGGGTGCTCTTGGTCTGGTATATCAGTGTCAGCCACTAGTCTAAGGGTGCTCTTGGTCTGGTATATCACAGTGTCAGCCACTAGTCTAAGGGTGCTCTTGGTCTGGTATATCACAGTGTCAGCCACTAGTCTAAGGGTGCTCTTGGTCTGGTATATCACAGTGTCAGCCACTAGTCTAAGGGTGCTCTTGGTCTGGTATATCAGTGTCAGCCACTAGTCTAAGGGTGCTCTTGGTCTGGTATATCACAGTGTCAGCCACTAGTCTAAGGGTGCTCTTGGTCTGGTATATCAGTGTCAGCCACTAGTCTAAGGGTGCTCTTGGTCTGGTATATCAGTGTCAGCCACTAGTCTAAGGGTGCTCTTGGTCTGGTATATCAGTGTCAGCCACTAGTCTAAGGGTGCTCTTGGTCTGGTATATCACAGTGTCAGCCACTAGTCTAAGGGTGCTCTTGGTCTGGTATATCAGTGTCAGCCACTAGTCTAAGGGTGCACTTGGTCTGGTATATCACAGTGTCAGCCACTAGTCTAAGGGTGCTCTTGGTCTGGTATATCACAGTGTCAGCCACTAGTCTAAGGGTGCTCTTGGTCTGGTATATCACAGTGTCAGCCACTAGTCTAAGGGTGCTCTTGGTCTGGTATATCACAGTGTCAGCCACTAGTCTAAGGGTGCTCTTGGTCTGGTATATCACAGTGTCAGCCACTAGTCTAAGGGTGCTCTTGGTCTGGTATATCACAGTGTCAGCCACTAGTCTAAGGGTGCTCTTGGTCTGGTATATCAGTGTCAGCCACAACAAGCCTCCGTCTTCCTTCCTATAGGCTGAGGGCATAAGTAGTGCATTAATGCCAGTGTTGGATCATTTTCAAGGTGCTTCAACAGAAGTGCAGACGAACCAGAAGGTGCTTCAACAGAAGTGTAGACGAACCAGAAGGTGCTTCAACAGAAGTGCAGACGACCAGAAGGTGCTTCAACAGAAGTGCAGACGACCAGAAGGTGCTTCAACAGAAGTGCAGATGAACCAGAAGGTGCTTCAACAGAAGTGCAGATGAACCAGAAGGTGCTTCAACAGAAGTGCAGACGAACCAGAAGGTGCTTCAGAAGGTGCTTCAACAGAAGTGCAGACGAACCAGAAGGTGCTTCAACAGAAGTGCAGACGAACCAGAAGGTGCTTCAACAGAAGTGTAGACGAACCAGAAGGTGCTTCAACAGAAGTGCAGACGACCAGAAGGTGCTTCAACAGAAGTGCAGACGACCAGAAGGTGCTTCAACAGAAGTGCAGATGAACCAGAAGGTGCTTCAACAGAAGTGTAGACAACCAGAAGGTGCTTCAACAGAAGTGCAGATGAACCAGAAGGTGCTTCAACAGAAGTGTAGACAACCAGAAGGTGCTTCAACAGAAGTGCAGATGAACCAGAAGGTGCTTCAACAGAAGTGTAGACAACCAGAAGGTGCTTCAACAGAAGTGCAGACGACCAGAAGGTGCTTCAACAGAAGTGCAGATGAACCAGAAGGTGCTTCAACAGAAGTGTAGACAACCAGAAGGTGCTTCAACAGAAGTGCAGACGACCAGAAGGTGCTTCAACAGAAGTGCAGATGAACCAGAAGGTGCTTCAACAGAAGTGTAGACAACCAGAAGGTGCTTCAACAGAAGTGCAGATGAACCAGAAGGTGCTTCAACAGAAGTGCAGATGAACCAGAAGGTGCTTCAACAGAAGTGCAGACGAACCAGAAGGTGCTTCAGAAGGTGCTTCAACAGAAGTGCAGACGAACCAGAAGGTGCTTCAACAGAAGTGCAGATGAACCAGAAGGTGCTTCAACAGAAGTGCAGACGAACCAGAAGGTGCTTCAATAGAAGTGCAGACGAACCAGAAGGTGCTTCAACAGAAGTGCAGATGAACCAGAAGGTGCTTCAACAGAAGTGCAGACGAACCAGAAGGTGCTTCAACAGAAGTGCAGATGAACCAGAAGGTGCTTCAACAGAAGTGCAGACGAACCAGAAGGTGCTTCAGAAGGTGCTTCAACAGAAGTGGAGACGAACCAGAAGGTGCTTCAACAGAAGTGGAGACGAACCAGAAGGTGCTTCAACAGAAGTGCAGATGAACCAGAAGGTGCTTCAACAGAAGTGCAGATGAACCAGAAGGTGCTTCAACAGAAGTGCAGACGACCAGAAGGTGCTTCAACAGAAGTGCAGACGACAAGAAGGTGCTTCAACAGAAGTGGAGACGACCAGAAGGTGCTTCAACAGAAGTGCAGACGAACCAGAAGGTGCTTCAACAGAAGTGCAGACGAACCAGAAGGTGCTTCAACAGAAGTGCAGACGAACCAGAAGGTGCTTCAACAGAAGTGCAGACGACCAGAAAGGAAAACAAAAGCACTTGACCATTGGACCAGGGTTATCCGTACCAGTGTTTTTTTCGTCGACTAAAACTATGACGAAAAATGTCCGTCGACTGCCTTTTTCCACTGATGAAAACTAAATGGACACTAAGCTATGATGACTAAAACTGAGACTAACTATACTGACAAATTTGTAAACAAATAAAAACTAGACTAAAATGTTAGGAAGGGACTAGTGGACACGAGATCCAGGATAAATCATTTTACACTTGGTTGCATGCTGAAAATAGACGATCTGCTATTTTCAGCAAGTGTAAAAATCCTCACGACGGCATCAAGGCTCGCCAAAATACATTTTAGTCGACTAAATCAACTGTAGATTTAGTCGATATGATATTTAGTCGACTAAAACTAGACTAACACTAAGACTAAAATGTGACTAAAACTAAAATCAAAACTATTCAAGAGACTATGACTAAAACTAAAATCAAAACTATTCAAGAGACTCTATGACTAAAACTAAAATCAAAATGTGCTGCCAAAAACAGCACTGATCCATATTCTATACTATGCATATTTTTGAATGGCGTATAGCCATATACTGAATGCCTACTTCAATTAGAAAATAACTATATTGAAAACAAAGCGTGCTTGCAGTTTGCCAAATTGGCCACTAGATGGCCCATTGCATCACTTTCTTTCCATTCTGTCCATCCAGAGTATAGTATGAGATATTGGTTGTTCTCTAGAAATGTGCCAATGATTCCCCCCCCCCCTGTATACGTTGTAATTAAAAGGTTGTTTCGCAGAGGAGACAGAGGGATGAGACAGAGGGAGGAGGAGACAGAGGGAGGGAGGAGACAGAGGGAGGGAGGAGACAGAGGGAGACAGAGGGATGATGCAGTGTTTAATTCACGTGGGCTGTTACTAGGCTATACACACTTCCTGACTGTTAACTCATTCTGGGCGGGAACCCCTTTTGGTGTTTTAAGCATTATGTTATGCTTTCGCTATTGAAAAATAGCAGATCTACAAGCTCATAGCGAGTGCCGCGCTTACGAGCTTGCGCGCTATGAGCTTGTAGGGTCTGCTATTTTTTTTAAATCGTGAAAATGTGGTGCAAATCTTTGAATATATATTCTTTCAGAGCGAGTGTTTTGAACTCAAAGCTTTGCTTCTGGGGGGGGGGGGGGGGTCCCTGGAACAACATATTTTCATATTTCATATATTTTTGGGGGTCTTTGACATGAAAATGTTTGAGAATGGCTGACATACAGTAGAAAGTAAGTAGTACGTTTTTCACAATGTTGTACCTGTACATCTGTGTGACAATAAACACCTTGAACCTTGAACCTTGAAACATAGGGTTTAGAAGACATTTGTAGAATCGTTCCCAGGTCAAAATGGGTTAACTGAGTGGAAGTGCTATTGCTTTGACATCAATCTCAGTGACACGATAACAGCGACGCCACAATGGAACTGTTGATGAAGAAAGGAGAGAGAGGCCATTGGACGGGATCGTTGTGGCTGTGGGGGAATCTGGACGCCTTCCTCTCGTCTACATTGAGCACCAAGACGGAACCCAGTTCATCAAATTATGGACACATTCTTTCCATTTGTTGATCTTTATCCTCTAGCTGGTACTAAATCTACTGCCCATGATTGCCCGTTAACTCCTCTTTTCACGCAGTGTACTGTCTACTGTCTATAGATTACCGTGTCTATACATCTCGTAGCCTGCTCCACTTTTGGGGGCCTATAGCTGTCCCACAGGTTGGGAAACACCCTCAACTCCCTCAAGGACCCCCCCCCCCCCAGGGGGGTCCTTGAGGGAGTTCCCCAGGGCGGTCCCCTGCAGCTAAAAGATAGTTTGGAACCAAATGGACCCTTATGGGTCTGTAACTCTGAGTCTATTGCAATTTGGTTCCATTTGTACACTCCCAGAGTTAAATTAACATTGATTTTACAATATAATTTGGGGTCCCTAATGTTGCTCTGGAGAGGAATGTCTGGAGCTCTCTGGTGGAGCTGTTGCCCCCGCGACCCGACTACGGATAAGCGGTTGAAGATGGGGTGGATGAATGGACAGATAAAGATGTCCTGATAGTAACACAGCTCCTCAGCTGTGTTACTATCAGGACATCTTTATCAGCCCTAACTAGACGGACCGTCCTCCATGTCTGTTCCAGCAGCAGCTGGGAGATCGTGAAGCTGTCCACAGAGACAGAGAGGAGGACATTGATCAGGGACATGTCCACAGAGACAGCCCCCCAGAGAGGAATGAAGCTGTCCTGGAGAGACATGACAAGAGAGAGGTCTGCCACCTCTCTCTTGTCTTGTCGACCCCCCCCCACCGTCAACCCCCCATCTCTCCCCTCTCTCTGTTTCCCGTGCCCCTGGGTTTGTGCGTGCGTGCGTG
>NW_027638182.1:155000-157263 GCF_951216825.1 Electrona antarctica
TACAATTTACAAATTAGGCATTTATCAGAAGCTCTTAATCCAGAGCGATTTACATTAAGCAAGAACGAAAAGCATGGCAATACATCACATACATACAAAGTATAGTTATCATGAAACATACGTAAGCTAAGAACGTAACAGTGGAATATCTATAAAATGAAACTATATGCATGCAGTGCTATGTCTACATAAAATGCTGTCTAAGTTACATAAGTTGAGCCTTTGCATACACCTGTAGGAGGTCGAGGCTAGGGCAAGTACTACGGCAAGTGCTACAGACTAAGATGGAGTCTGAAGAGGTGTGTTGTCAGACTGCGGTAGAAGTTTGGGAGTGAATCTGTACAGCAGTTCTGACTGCAGTGGGACGTGCATTCCATAGTTTTAGAGCCAGAAGGGAGAGTTTGGGACGTGTGGTCAAAGATGGTCAAATATGGTCACATTAGCAACGATGTGCAGATTTCCTGATCAGCTCCCTGCACGGCAGGTCGTTGATCTTCAGGTGAGATCTCCTGGAACCCTGATGTGGGGATTGGATCAATGCGCAAAAAGCATGGAATACGTACCCTCAGGGCATCTTACTGGCTCTGTTCAGATATTACAGCACAGCGTTTACACTGCACTGTAAAACCCAGGATGTACAGTACAGTACAGGGGCGACTGTGGCTCAGGAGGTAGAGCAGGTCGTCCAATGATCCATGGGTCGGCGGTTCGAATCCCGGCTCCTCCTGGCTACATGTCGAAGTGTCCTTGGGCAAGACACTGAACCCCAAATTGCTCCCGATGTGCTGGTTGGTACCTTGCATGGCTTCCACCGCAATCGGTGTATGAATGTGTGTGTGAATGGGTGAATGTAACATACAATCTATGTAAAGCGCCTTGGATAAAGGCGCTATATAAATGCACCATTTACCATTTACCATTTTATAGAGCGTCGCAGTCCCGCCCCCTACCATGGCCCAGGAAATGATTCTCCGTTAATTTTCCTCATAGACATTTCAGAAAGTATTTATTTAAAGATGTTTACGCCGCGGACAAAGCCAACTCGAGTCGTGACAAATCATGACAACAAACACAATTTTTTGGGCCGAACAAATAATTAGAAAGAAGAAAAAAACGGCAGGTTACAACACTTCTTTTGTTGTTTTTCTTCTTTGTAATGATTTGTTTGGTCCAAAATATTGTTTGTGTTGTCATGAGTTGTCACGACTCGAGTTGGCTTTGTCCGCGGCGTAACCGTCTTTAAATAAATACTTTTTGAATTGTCTATGAGGAAAAATGCATTGGGATTCATTTCCTGGGCCCTGGTAGGGGGCGGGACTGGTAGGGGGCGGGACATGGTAGGGGACGGGACATGGTAGGGGGCGGGACTGCGACGCTCTATAGAGACACACAGGGACTACAAATTTCACGCCCCCAAATGAGACAGCGTCCCCACTTCTGGTCCGTTGGCACGGATACTGCAGGCCAGCCCATATAAGTCCATTGAAATTCAACTGTAGTTAGCCTACTTTTAAAATAATATGAAATGAACTGAAGACTATATTGATTTGAATAAAAATATGTTTCCAAATGTATGAAGTGTCTTTGTCAACATATATTGTTGTTTTCTCAATAGAGGATGTATTTCACATTTAATTTACCACTTGAATGAGTTACCCATAATGTTAACGGAGCAGAGGGGAGACGGCAGACAGAGAAACTGTCGCTTTTAAGGGACGTCACTGCCTTTACGAGGCTACGAGCGCCGACTTTGAAGAGTGAAATTATCAATATACATCCCGATCCTGACTGACTTTGTTATTCATGTCTATATTTTAAACATGTCACGGGCTCACTATATATGTTCTACCTACCACGGAGCTCCGACGGTGTGTTTTACCGCTGTCAACTTGTTGTATAATTAACTTTGCTGAATAGTTGCATGGGAAAATAACCCAGCTAAATGGAGGAGTGACATCCTGACATTTTCAACTAGCTAGTGAATTCTCCAGATGAGTAGGCCTATTAATAATACTCTTGCAAGATGCTGTTTAGATCATTTTCAACAAATACATAGCATATAAAACGAAATACAACAAACATATCTGGGTATTGAAAACCTCAAGGGATGCAACCGTGACGTATATACCGTGCGACCACTTTGACTTGAGATTTACAATGCTAGCACTTTTCACAAACTGATGGAGTATATTATAGTACATTGTAGGATGTATATTGAGATGGCAGGTATGTGACATTGAAAAGGACAAATCAAACATATGGG
>NW_027638181.1:0-14431 GCF_951216825.1 Electrona antarctica
AATACATCATTGTCCTCTTTCTCTGTCATGTCTTTGTGCACTGCATACTCCTCACATGAAAGGTATTGGATAATAACAACAATTACTGCAACAACAAAAAAGATCCTTTGAAAATAAGTTGTTCATGCAGAAGAATGTTGCTACCAAGGTAGAAGGCAGCAGCAGATGATCATCACCCCGTGGGCCTATAGATACTGCCTGCCATATGTTCCAATTATTTGATGTTTGGGAGAACTTTTGGGAATTCAATTTCAGCATTCTCAAACATAATGGTCATCAAAATAGTCATCAAACTGCCTTTTTGTTAATGTGAACAATCTGAACATTAATCTGGTGGATGGTTCTGTAATAACTTCATAAAGCTAACAACATTTACTGTGAGAGTAGAGCTGTCGCGGTCATGAATTTGTTATTAACGTATTGCTGATTGATTGTCACCCAAGTTAGACATACTCAACAACTTTATTTCTCTGTACCCACAACATCTAATGAAATTGGGAGACGTGCTTTTCAGTTTAAAGCTTCATCAGATTGGAACAACTTGTCTGTTTCTTTGAGATCAATTACATCATTTAACATTTTCAAGGCTTCTTTGCTTGTAGAACTGAAACCCATTTGTACTTGTTTTTGATTTTTGGAGAGAGGTGTGTACTTTAATGCTTGATTATTCTTTTTATCTTTATCTTTATTTTTTTTATTTTCATTATTAGTATCACTATTATTAGTATTTTGTTAGGTGTTTCAGTGCAGTTGCTTCTGGTCTTGATGTAGTGTTTGAGTGGTTTGGAGAGCATCTATGTTTTGTTGATGTTGTAAGTGTATTGTTCTGTGTCAACATGTTTAATGTATTGTTTTGTCTGTACTGTATTCATTGTGTTGTGCCAGAGGACCCCCTCTAAAACGAGATGAAGTATTGAATGAATCAAGTTAAGTTAATTAAACATCTACTGATGCATGTTGTAAACCTGGGATCGTTGGGTGTTTCTGGGTCTTTTACAACAGACACCCTCCTCCAGGCGACCGACCAAGGCTCATCAGACCCCGGCCTGTGTCCAAGTGGCATGCTACAGCCAGAGCCATAGAGTAAGACAGAGTTACGACTCCGTTCTCTTCTACATTTGGTGAATAGTGGCTATTTGGCTAGTGGCGAATAGTGGCGAATAGTGACAAAGGCCTGAACCGGAAGTTTACGGAATGCATTGGAGTCTATAGGCTTTACAAACGAGTTACATGAACCTCGTGCCCGGGCTGTTTTCTGGCCCCAATAATGTTGTAACTCTGTCTTACTCTATGGCTCTGGCTACAGGCCCCCACTGTCTCCTGCAAGACTAAGAGACAGTCAATGGGAAGATGGCTGATGACATGTTGATTGACACTAAGAGGCTCCTGGCGCTGTGGGAGTGTCCAGGCCTGGCTCCTCCTTTGTCCGACCAGAAGTTGCGGAACCCTTCTGTGCGTTGAGTCAACAATAATCGTGCAGGGGAGAGAGGGTGGGGGTGGGGTGGTGGGGGGATTTGTCATGCCAGTACGTCAGTGCCCACATGTGGCTTGTTTTGATGACAGAGTCATGCCGGAGGCTTTGTGAGTAAATAGACAAGAGATGTCGGCTGCCTGAGAACCAAAACGAGCGACTAGGAGTGTTTGTTTTCAGCTGAACGACGGTGGTAAGAATCCCATATCACACAAACACACAATCCACTGATCAACGCCAGAACGTCTAGCACAAAATAAATACAAAATCACACCCAGTGAGTGAAGTGAGCTGTGCCTCTGATGGTCCCATTTTGACCTGAGATCAGATTCTAAAAATGTCTTCTACATCCTGACAGTTTTCTGAAAAAGCTATGTTTCTATGTCAGTCGTTCTTCGATTTTTCAAAAATAGCAGACCTACAAGCTCGTAGCGCGCCACTCGGTGGCGCGCTATGAGCTTGTAGATCTGCTATTTTTCAATAGCTAAAGCATGACATAATGCTAACACCAAAAGGGGTTCCCGCCCAGAATGGGTTAATATTGACAGGGAGATGAGGTAATGACACAGTAACCTAACCATAGACACAGTAGCCTAACCACAGTAACCGTGCTGAAATAGACTATAATGCTGCACACATAGTCATGTGTTGGAGCGGTTATAGCACCTCTAAAAAAAAATGCGGATGAACTTGATGACTGTCGATGTCAATCGCACAATTGCCAGTCATCTGGCTCGACGCTATGTGTGAGATATAACATTCTAAAGATGTCAAAATGTGAATTAGTTCCCTGCATGCCACGGGGACAAGGTTGTATGTGAATTAGTTCCCTGCATGCCACAGGGACAAGGTTGTTAGTTCCCTGCATGCCACGGGGACAAGGTTGTTAGTTCCCTGCATGCCACGGGGACAAGGTTGTTAGTTCCCTGCATGCCACGGGGACAAGGTTGTACAGCCAAGGGGACAAGGTTGTACAGCTAAAGGGACAAGGTTGTACAGCCAAGGGGACAAGGTTGTACAGCTAAAGTCTGCTGCGACAACTATATGTATTATTGGCCTCACCCGGGGCTAAAGTGCTAATGGCTGCATTTCCATGAACAAATACGAGCAACATAGAAAACGTTGCCGGGGAAGGAAAAGCAAAGAGGAAGAGGAAGAGTCAAATATGAGCTAAGTCAACACACTTGAAACAAGTGGCACCATGAATATTCTCATCACCCCCCGAGGGCAATTCTCGCACTGTACACACCGCGCTGCTCTCTCTCTCTCTCTCTCTCTCTCTCTCTCTCCCCCCCCCCCCCCCCCCCCCCCCCCCCGCAGTTTGACTTCAAAGGCCAACTTGGCGACTAGCTGAATCCGAAGCAGGTTTGGTTTGGAGAGGGGGCGGGTGGTGAGGGCTCGGTCGGAAACAAAGCACGCAATATGCTGAGCGCACGTCGAATCACACATCTATCCCCTTTTATGTGTTAATCACCGTCATCTACAATGCCAGCCACGGCGGACGGGAGACGAATGAGA
This sequence comes from Electrona antarctica, assembly GCF_951216825.1. Classification (NCBI taxonomy): domain Eukaryota; kingdom Metazoa; phylum Chordata; class Actinopteri; order Myctophiformes; family Myctophidae; genus Electrona; species Electrona antarctica. The sequence goes on from NW_027638181.1 coordinate 2,990, forward strand.
ATGCGGTGAAGATTAAGGTCGTGGGAAGTGACTGGCGTGGCATCCTTTGACGCTCGCTCTGCCCTAACCCCCCCCATCCACTAGCCCTGTTCCTGCACACGCACGCGTGAGCGCCCTCAAGACTCCTTGACATCTGCTCACTCAGCAATTTGTAGGCACTTTGTCGGGCTCATCGGCGGGTGTCGCAAGCGAACTGTGTGCCACATCAAACGCAAGACGTTCTGACCTTTCAAGTTCAAGTGTGATTCATCACGCGCGCACGGCCCAGAACCAGCAGGCGCTTCATGCTCTGTATAAGGAAAACAAAACTGGGGGATTCTTCCGGAACAGGCAGAAAGCTCAGCTGCTATCTCATTAATGCTCGCTCCACTGTTAACCCCGTTTCTGCGCTTAAGTGAGCAGCCCAACTGAGGGATAAAGTGCACAGCAGGTAGCCTGGTGACCAAAGTGTGAAGACTGTCACCAGAGAGTGCCATCGCGAAGTCAAGGCACCCACACACAGAGAGAGAGAGAGAGAGAGAGAGAGAGCCGCAAGAGCTCTACGAGACACAAAGAGGGGGGACTACAGCAGAAGGCTATAACATCATTTCGAGGACCCCCCCCCCCCCCCAGACACACACACACACACACACACACACACACACTACTCATGCACGCACATGTGCATGTACGCACGGACAGGCACGTATATCAAGCAAAGGCACAGAAGCTGTAGTGTAGAGGATAAGGCACAGAGGCATGGAGGGAGGCTATTTTCACAGAGAGCCCTTGGAGAGGCCAGGCCCGGCCTGCCAGTGAAGCCCGGCAACCAGAATCCTCTCTGGGGGACTGCAGAGGATAACAGACCCCGGCGGAAGAGCTCTCACGTCAGCACTTCAATCACGCCTAATCCCTGCTTATAGAGCGAGGGAAGGAGGGAGAGAGAGAGAGAGAGAGAGAGAAGGAAGATGAAGAGCTAGGAAGAATGAGTGGAAGGGCAGTGTGAAGGATGTTTACAGCAGGGCAAAATGGACGACAAAAACAAAGAAAAATATAAACGGGGAAAGTGGAGCGAGTAAGTTGTAAAGGCAGACACGTTTAAAGAGAGAGCCCTGGGTTGAAGTGATAAACCATCACACATCACGCCATGTGAATTCCACATGGCGATGGCACAAATGCACATCCTGGGAATATTAAGAAGAAGCTGCGCTGCTTCTGCCAAAACATGTCATCATTTTAGTCATTTCACAGCTACTCTGGTCAGCAGAAATCTGAGCAGAAGCATGCAATATTCATTATCTTAAAAGTACAAGCGCCTCCTAATGGTGCAGCTTCCAGGACATTTAAATCAAACCAATTATATATATTTTTCTTTTAGGGCTTATTTAAACCAGCACAAAGGAATAACTTCATTGTCCATTCCTCAACAGTGTAGCACACACATTCATTCAACTCAACATTTTTGCACAATACAACAAATTATGACAGCTCTCAGGGAATTTTAAGTAAGGCGGTCAGGATATAAATGGCCTGCATTTCTATAGCACCTGTATACTTCAAAGCACGTTACAACATGCATTACATTCACTCATACATTTACATATCAATTGCGGTGGCATCCATGCCAAGATGCTAACCTGCTCATTAGGAGCGGTTGGAGCAAATTGCTCAAAGATATTTTGACATGAAGCCAGGAGAAGCTGCGGGGATCGAACCCGGGAACCTTGCAGTTCCCAAATGGCCGTCTCTACCTCCTGAACCACTGGCCCCGTATATGCATGCTGGGGGCAGGTGTTAACAAACATCAGAACAATCTGTCCTTGCAATGTTTCGTATATATGATATCTTACAAAAAGTTATGCGCAACTTTAACTTTTAACCCATTCTGGGCGGGAACCCCTTTCGGTGTTAGCATCATGCTATGCTTTAGCTATTGAAAAATAGCAGATCTACAAGCTCATAGCGCGCCGAGTGGCGCGCTACGAGCTTGTAGGTCTGCTATTTTTGAAAAATCGAAGAACGACTGACATAGAAACATAGCTTTTTCAGAAAACTGTCAGGATGTAGAAGACATTTTTAGAATCTGATCTCAGGTCAGAATGGGTTAAACTAGTGTGAAATGAATCAATGTTGAGCAACAGCAATGCCCATTTCTCACCTAAAATCTTATCAGAATGTATTTTCTGATAACGCAGACATATACGTTTCTCCCAGGTCTGCAATCTCCCCAGGCTGCAGCATATTGGCTATGTGTTCACAGTGCATGTACGATTACGTGGCTTATATACGAGTTATAGTGCATTACTTTATTGGAGAGTTTAGAACAGCCTGACCAGAAATATCATCTGAAGCCTGAGTTATACTTAAAGCTGCTATAAGCAATAATAATGTCAACATTTTAATGACCTTTTTATTTTTTATTTTTTTGGTATTCAGACAGCCAAAAATGGGTAGAACGCTCCCCCAAAAATGTAGTCTCTGTGACACATCTAGGGGCCGCAATCTGCATTCAAAGATGTTCCTAAAAGCTTTGTCATTGGTCGAAAAAAACCCGGTCGCAATGACTAACCAATCAGGAAGCAGACAGGCAAATCGACCAATGACAAAGCTTCTAGGAAAATCTTTGAATGCAGATTGCGGCCCCTAGATGTGTCACAGAGACTAAATTCTTTTTGGCATCGGTTTACCCATTGTTGGCTGTCTGAATACCAGAAAAACATAAAAATAAAAAGGTCACATATTATTGCTTATAGCAGCTTTAATATAGCCGCACGGCGCACGCAACTATGTACGACTCAGGCTTGGAGTGTTCCAATTGTCAGACATATTATGTGTGCAAACATCCCTGAGATCACCTGTCTGGTTCAGCACTGGATAGAATTATCTGGGGAAGGAGAAATGATACAATCTATCTCTATGGAAGTGTAGGAACACAGCGTTTATGATGCCAGTGTCATGTTGAAAGTCCATATGGATGGTGGAGAGACCTAACAAGGCCAAGGAAGGAAGGATGGATGGATGGATGGATGGATGGATGGATGGATGGATGGATGGATGGATGGATGGATGGATGTTGATTCGGTGAAGGAGAAAAGCAGTGCCACATTTACCCGCGGTTACTTTGCATAGACACCACAGAAACCACTAACTCTAATCTGATCCCAGTGGCGTGTGTGTCTGTGAGGGTGTATATGATTTCATGAGCAAATGTGCATGAGTATATTGTGTGTTTGTGCATGTTATTTATGCATGAATCATGGATTCATTTGTGTGTGAGTGTGTTTGTGTGCTTGTGCGCGTGCATGCGTGTGTGTGATGGAGAGAGGAGAGAAGGACAGAGATGGACCAGATGGACGAGGGGAGATCAGTGAAAGAGGATTACGCCACGTCAAACCATCATCATCACACTCATAAAGTCAGGCCGCCCACACACACGGCCTCGCAGCCAATAGAGAGAAGGGAAATCTAACCACACACACTATATACAGTATCCTTCATTGACCAGTGTCCCCGCAGGGTCTGTCCTTTCCCCCCGAGCTCTTTTTACACGTATACACACCAAATATCTTCCATGGACATGGCCGATCTACAAGGGGGGTCTAAATTACAGGTATGTAGCTGCCTGTGAATGTGTAAAAATGGAACCAATTTTGTTCCACATGCACACTCTCAAAGCTATGGGAGGGGGGTGGGGGTTGGAATGATTTGAAGTTTGAGAATGACCGTAGCTGAAGTTTGTGTGCCGTAGTTAAGGCTGAGAGTATTCCACATTTGCACCCACGTGTTGGAAAGGAGAACACCAAGCACCTGCTTCTGAACATTACACAATGAAATGAAAACTGTGAGATAATGTGGGACACTGCATGGGGTACGTAAAGTATGGCGTCTGGCTTCAAAGCACGAATATCGGCCTCCATTAAAAGCCTGGCTGGTGAGGAGGATGTGTGCTAGTAGTGAGTGTCTAAAGCTCCAGCAGTCTACTTAGTATAGACTGCAGAAAGTTTCCGTTTCACAGACGTCGATAGTATGGTGTCATACTCCGCATGGGCATTTTCTATATAAATATAAAGCATTATGAATCATAATCATCTTAATCTGGTCTTTGATTAGATTAACCAAAGGCTAGGGCAGCTTAATCTTGAAAAGCAGCCATTTTCAGCTTGGACACATAACTGAGAGAGAATGTTTTTCTCTCAGTAATTTGTCCATGAAGCTGAAAATGGGTGAAGAGGCTGTCAATGACGCTCATACAAGGCTATACAGTATAGTGTGTGTTTATATATATATATATTGTAACGAAGACTCTGACTAGGACGTTGGGCTATATGATATATGACATGTTTAGTATGACAATCCCTATATTTGGGCCCGAGCCGACCTAGTGCTGATATCGATAGATATGGTAGAACCATATATGGATAGAACCATATATGGATAGAACCATATATGGATAGAACCATATATGGATAGATCTAACTGGCTTAGTCATCGTGACAAGCCTGGTCGGAGAATATATAGAGGGTCGGCTTCAGGGAGAAGGCAGAAGTCAAAGCATCCTGGTTTAAGTTCTAACTGGACACCACTGCGGGGGTCCTAAGCTAAGTAATCAGCAATACAGCCTTGAGCTATTTTATATATATATAACCTTCAGAATAGTTGGATTTATAAACAGAAGTAGCAGAACCCACAACATATTTGTTTTAATGTTTGTAAGTTTGTTCTCCTGCCAGATATCTATCGGCCTCCAGGAATCGCTCCATAAGCCAGTGCACATAGTTACCCCCAGCTATTTTCAATGTAAGGGAGTTGTTAAAAAAAAGTGAAATGGGCGTCTGGCTGCTTGAAACAGCATTTCAGCACCTAGACAGGAGTTCCAAACACCAGCAGCCACTTCGTAGTCAGGCCATGGACTCAGAATGTTATAGGAACACAGGGTTTGCTGACAAATCACCTCTTCTGGCAGCGGAATGCAGAAAACAATCAACTGAATGTCGTTTTTGCTTTGGTGTTGTGAAATTAAGTGGCAAACATAATGAGAATGCCCAAGCAAGCTGGCTTTGGCCTTGGTGTGAAATCCAGGCTACCATTATAACGGTTTGTTTCAGGACCTTGAACAGCGCTCTCAGAATATGCGTCATCAGCAATATCTTATTCTCAGCGTCAGAAATGACTGTTGATGTTATGAATTATTAAAATACCATCACATTCACGTTAAAGTATCGCTGCAAAAAAAAGAATATATAGCCTATTTCAGAAACACAGCAAATATTTTAGGTGCAGCACCCATGGACAGCATGGTTTGTCCTTGAGAAACAAGCAATCAGCACCATGGACAGAGATTGACTAGAATATACCCAACCCACAACGCATTGCATCCACAACATGTTGCGTGCTTGTACAATTACAATTTACAGTCTAGGCATTTAGCAGACTCTGCTTAATCCAGAGCAATTTACAGTAAGCAAGGACAACACAACGTAATATCTCATTTTCTGCATATAAATAATAATCTAGGAGGTAAAACAAGAACCAACCATCATCAGTCTAAGGCAGTAGACGATCAAACAATCAATAATCTGTACATCTGTACAGGTCTGCTATTTATGTTGCGAGACGGAGCATGAATTAGATTTGAAAACTGACTGTGCAGCACATTTCAGAACCATGGACAGAGCTTTGAGCAACAGAACACAGCACATTTCAGAACCATGGACAGAGCTTTGAGCAACAGAACACAGCACATTTCAGAACCATGGACAGAGCTTTGAGCAACAGAACACAGCACAATTCAGAACCATGGACAGAGCTTTGAGCAACAGAACACAGCAGAGTTGCTGCTCAAAGCTTCCTGGTCTGCTCTGTACCGACAGAATATGGATCTAATCAGGGGAATAATCAACATTATATATTACCTGAAGTCAAATCACCATTTTTCCACAAAAAAACCACATCGAACAATGTCACAGCCACACAGGTAGACACTAAATACTAGAAACTAAGTGCTGCAGTTTTCACATTCAAGGATTGTACCTTGACTCTCTGGGGGGGGGTTTCAGAGACGCACAGAAGACAGCTTAGTGTTATGGTTGAGAATACAAAATCGTGATTATTCCCATTTAAAAGTCAGCTTGAGATAAATGTTTCTCATAGTTTTTGTGGGAACTACCTGGAAACAATCATCAATGTGCTGGTTGCCGTATTTGTAGCTATTTCAAAGGCAATTTGTTTGAATTTAAAATAAATTAGAAAATAATTGCTCGGAGAAGAGAATATGTGCGTCTACTCTCAGCCAAGACGCCTCAAGTCTTAGAGAAACTTGGCGAATACCTCGAATGAGACCCAGATGGATTGTAGCAAACTGACTCGCAAACAAAATGAATTCAAAAAAGTGCCCTGGACACAACACACACTAATATGTTTAACCGGCGTCAGACATCAATGCAATTAGGCGTGTGGAACAGAGCCACTTAGATCCGCCTTTGATGATTGGAAGCCTGCAAGCACCGATGCACATTTGACTGTGAATAAGTCGTCAAGTGGCGATGCGTGTGCGCGTGTGCGTGTGTGTGTGTGTGTGTGTGTGTGTGTGTGTGTGTGTGTGTGTGTGTGTGTGTGTGTGTGTGTGTGTGTGTGTGTGTGTGGACACACTACTAAGGTTTTCCTGGCAGCGGGGTAAGAAGGAGGAGAAGGTGACGGCTTGCAGGCTGGGTCTCCTCAGAGAGCATCTCTCTTCTCTTTGAAAGCCTGCCAACGAGGAAGTAGTGGTTGCCTCACTGATCATTTGTGTAAACGCTCCCATCCCATTTCCCAGCCTACCAGGAGCTGCCTGGAGGCGAAACACAGGGACGCGTTTGACAGCGTTAGGGAGAGCGTCATGCGACATGAAGGATCACAGAAGATTCTGCATGAAACATGCAAACGTGTGCGTGTGGAGAAACGGGGCTTGTGGCGATGAGGTTGAGATGCAGATTAGCCTTGGTCTGTTTTGGTGTGTGTGTGTGTGTGTGTGTGTGTGTGTGTGTGTGTGTGTGTGTGTGTGTGTGTGTGTGTGTGTGTGTGTGTGTGTGTGTGTGTGTGTGTGTGTGTGCGCATGTGTGTGTGTGTGTGTGTGTGTGTGTGTGTGTGTGTGTGTGTGTGTGTGTGTGTGTGTGTTGAGTGGGGGTTCAACTACAGTATACAGGGCTGCAACTATTGATTATTTTATGGATTCATTGAATAACGGTGTTTAAGAGCTAAGAAATATAGTAGACATTGATTTATATCAACGAATCAGTTACCAAGTGTTATTTTATACTCGCAAAACTGTGTCATGCAACAATAGTGAGTTAGTGACAGCAGATCTACAAGCTGTGAGATTGTAGATCTGCTATTTTCACTATTTTTGACATGAAAAAAAAACACATTTTGAAACCTATAATGACATGCCCAACAACATACTGTAGGGATGGATTATTCATAGATGTTTTTTTATTATCTATTAACTTGATTATTTCGTTTCAAAGCAGTACGCCTCTCCGTGCCACTTGTGCCTCTCCCACATGCACAGACTTCCAGAATGTGACCGTCACACAGCTGCTACACTCAAAATGGCTGACCATTAACACCATCTGTACTGGGCAGGCACCATGCTAACATCTGTGAGGGGTACGCTCTAGGTCATTCTACGCACGCACGCACGCACGCACGCACGCACGCACACACGCACGCACGCACGCACGCACGCACGCACGCACTAGATCTGCTATTATTTGCTATTTTTGAATTTAATTAAATGTACTGCATTGCAATTAAATGCACCATTTATTGTTACCAGACATATGGATAATGCATCAAAGCAGCTACAGTACTGGGTGAGGTGGAACAACCACACTTCCTCAGCCAATCTCTCCACTGCACAGAGAGTCAGTCGATATTAATTAGCACAGAGAGAGATTGGGAGTGCCGTGGATTAGCCTAGTGTAAGAGGGGTATTTAATGTTCAGGTCAACAATAAATGTGCTCCGCAGCTTCTGAAAAATTAGCATTTCCAAACCAGAGTAGATATTCGTAAACATGTTTGACTGAGCAGCAATGATTTTGCTTGTCTCCACTTTTGCTGGTGTACAATTTAACAATTGTATTATGTCCACACACACGCAGGTAAAGTATACAGGGACACAAATATTTTAGGTACAATATTAAAGGTTACATTCACAAGGTACAAACTCATGGATATGTCCTCGCGAGAGACAGCACAATACTTTGCCAGTCTTTCGGTATCCCACGCACACACGCACGCACGCACGCACGCACGCACGCGCGCACGCGCGCACACACGCACACACACACACACACACACACACACACACACACACACACACACACACACACACACACAGACACACACACACACACACACACACACACACACACACACACACACACACACACAGGAATTTACATTGTATATCATACCTCAGTATGACTCATTATAAGCCTCACTGGGCTATACTCTCAAAACAAACTTCCTGAGGACGGGCAGTTTGTCCAATGACATCTAGTTCCACTGTCCCTTTATAGGTCATCAGCCATCTCCACGTGAATTACCTCTACTCATGCTGTAGGCCTTTTGATGTGCATTGTACTCAGGGATCATGATGCCAAAATGCTCACGTGAAGAGAGGAACGGGAGGTTTAGAGGGCTTTCAGAACAACCATTTGTTGGCATCCTTTGATTTTGAGGTTGTTCTGTGATCTTTTCCATGTGTTTGTTCTTTGTTGCTCCTCTGCTGTTGCCAACATGGAAATGGAGATGAATCCATTTTGTGCTTGTGTGTTTTTGTTCACGTGTTTATGTTAAAAATTCAAATTGACAAGCACTTCAGACCCGCCCTCCCTTTCTGTTGTGTCCAAGAGCGTCTCGGCTATTTTGTTTTGCTTTCGGAGGCGAGGAGAGTAGGCGAGGCAAGGAGGCAAGGAGGCAAGGAGGCGACGAGGCGGAAATGTGACTATAAAGTCTATTCGGATGCTGCTAACGCTGACCGAAAATATGAAAGATAAGTAATAATAATTACTCAATTTGTAAATTATAAGTAATAATGAAAATTAAAAAATAATGAAAACCTGCATCTCCCGTCCGTCACTCCATTAGTTAGTCACCCCACGCCTCCATATATGGTCACGCCTCGTGACATCACACCTCCATATATGGTCACGTTTCGTGACATCACCGTGACATCACGCCTCCATATATGGGCGTTGGTCACGCCTAGTGACATCACGCCTCATGACACGTCACGCCACCATATATGGCCATCTCCATATATGAAGATCACGACACTGACCTCATCTAAACCTGAACTAAAGAACCCTGATTTAAAAGAAGACACAAGCCTGAGGTTATTCCAGAGCCGAGGAGCCGACAGCAAAGACACGCTCACCCTTTGTCTTCAGACTTGACTCATGAGGCAGGCTCCTTCCTGCCCGAGGACCTCACAGGCAAACAAATCAAAACTGTAATTAGGGGCCGGGCCATGAAGTGCCGTAGTTAAAAGTAATCAGTAACATCTCAAAATCAATCTTAAAACAGACCAGTAGAAATAGGAGCATTTTCTCTTTGTTTTAGTGAAAACCCAAGCAGCAGTGTTTTCTACCAATTTGTAGGCTATTGAGTAATGTTAGGTAGGGTTGGTAGGGTTGTTTAGTGGAAGATACTGCATAATTGTGTATCATTTGGATAACAATGATGCTGTGCATGTCATGTCACCAATGGTAAGCATATAAAAAAGGATTGGACCTCAAACACTCAAACACAAATTGTATAGGAAGTAGCCTTAGTAAGGGGAAACATGGTAAAAAGAAATAACTATGATTTGTCAAATATGCTGTAAACCACTGCAAAGCACTCCCAAATAAGCCAACCCACTGCTGTAATCTATTAATAACAAGATATAGTCCAAATGAAGTATGTGTCAGAATTCATTAACCCATTTAGGCCTGACGTCGAAATAAGAAAAACGCTCGCTCTGAAAGTATATATATTAAAATATATATTCAAAGATTTGTGCCGCATTTTTACGATTTTTCAAAAATAGCAGATCTACAAGCTCGTAGCGCGCCACTCGGTGGCGCGCTATGAGCTTGTAGATCTGCTATTTTTCAATAGCTAAAGTATAACATAATGCTTAGTTAAAACACCAAAAGGGGTTCCCGCCCAGAATGGGTTAATAATAAGATATAGTCCCAATTAAGTATGTGTCAGAATTCATTAACAGTTGTTTTCCTTTTTCTGATTTATGTGTATTTTATTTTTAGGCTATGCATGGCACAATGAAATATTCTCGTCATGAATGTCCCTTGGTGTCCCTGAATTCAGACTTAATTTATTCAGTCTAATCATTTTGTGTTCATGGTCACTAACTCCCCTGTCATTTCAGAGCCTCTTCCACTTCTCCACGCCATCACCTCCTTCACATCACCTGGTTTCGGTCTCATTTCCCCACCTGCAACTAATTTCCCCTCATTAAACCCTCTGCCCATTTCTCATCAGAGTGTCTTTTGCATTACGCCAAGCTGGTATGACAGCGTATAAATGAAGCACACAAATGAAGCACGCCCACGCACAGGAATCAGTGTGGATAACAGTGGCGACTGCCTCCCAACCTCCCATTAGTCCGACCTACAGTACGTGGCCGGTTAAGACTGAAGCGTGGCCAGTTAAGACTGAGGTTAGGGTTAGCGACCTACGTGGCCGGTTAAGACTGAAGCATGGCCGCTTAACCCATTTTGGGCGGGAACCCCTTTTGGTGTTAGCATTATGTTATACTTTAGCTATTGAAAAATAGCAGATCTACAAGCTCATAGCGCGCCACCGAGTGGCGCGCTACGAGCTTGTAGGTCTGCTATTTCTGAAAAATCGAAGAACGACTGACATAGAAACATAGCTTTTTCAGAAAACTGTCAGGATGTAGAAGACATTTTTAGAATCTGATCTCAGGTCAAAATGGGTTAAGACTGAGGTTATAGGGACAATGACATGTTAACAGACTCTGCTTCTCTGCCTGTTCCCTGTAGTCCTGCAGGATTCAGTCTTTTGAAATGTTATTTCTTGACTGCTCATCTCTGTGTCATGCTTGTGGGTTCTTGTCTATTCTGAGTCATCTTAGGTAGGTTCAAGGTTTCTTTTTTTGTTGTTTACAGCTGCATAAGTGGACAATTATTTTGTACCCAGGCCTTGTAGCAGCATTCACAATGACAATAATTATTATTAATAGAATTTTTTATTATAATTATAAACACAGATACACAGGGGAGAATAATCAAGAAAGAGAACTCCACCTACGTTCAACCCTCCCACATTCTCTTTTAAAATTGCAGATATTCTCAGTGATTCAAGGAGACGACCCTGTATGATGCTCAGCTCTGGATTTAACAGGCACTACACTATCTAAAGTGGAGGCGCAGAGTAGATTAGAACCATTAACT
>NW_027638180.1:0-17781 GCF_951216825.1 Electrona antarctica
CATTTCGACTTGAGATCAGATTCTACAAAAAAATGTCTTCTAAATCATGACAGTTTCTGAAAAACCTCATGTTTCTATTATGTCAGTGGTGCTCAACCTTTTTCATGTCAAGGACCCCCAGAATTATCTGTATTTGGCTGCGCGGACCCCCATCTGAAAATATGTTGTTCCAGGGACCCCCCCCCAGAAGCAAAGATTCGAGTTAAAAATGTTTGCTGTGAAAGAATATACAGTATATTCAAGATTTGCGCCACATTTTCACGATTATTCAAAAATAGCAGATCTACAAGCTCGTAGCGCAGCGCTATGAGCTTGCAGATCTGCTATTTTTCAATAGCTATAAAGTATAACATATGCTTTAAAACACCAAAAGGGGTTCCCGTCCAGAGCGGGTTAATTGATGGAAATGACTAGCTTCAGCTGTAAGTCGATCTGCCTTTGTGGAAGTTAACCAAGTGTCTTTTGTCCCCCTTTCCTCTTTCTTGTCTCCGTCTTCCGCTCTCTCGCACCCTCGTGCGTTTCTTCTTCTTCTCCTCCTCCTCCACTCTCTCTATTGTTCTGCAGGTTTTGGCTTTGTAACTTTCGAGATCGAGGACGTGGTGGAGAAAGTGTGCGAGATCCATTTTCACGAAATCAATAATAAAATGGTAAGTAGCTCTCTGTCTGCAGGCTTTCAGAATGCCAGAGTGCCAGGCCGAGGATTAATATTTGATTTTCCTCTTTAGCACAATGGTAATGACACCGGTGGACAATGCTGTACTGGGGGAGGACAGCAGGGAATGGGCCACGCACGCACGCACAGACACACACGCACGCACGCACAGACACACACGCACGCACAGCACACACACGCACGCGCACACACACACGCACACGGCACAACACACTCACACACACACACACACACACACACACACACACACACACACACACACACACACACACCACACACATCAGCTAGATATTTTGAGGGATGAGAGGAGGGCGGTGGCTGGCGGTGTGTTTCAGCTCAGCCGATCACCTACCATGAAATTGTGTGTGTACGACGGTGAACCTGGCAGAAGGGGGCAGAACAAGCTCTCCCTTCTACCTCTGCCTCGTGTCCCATTTCCACGCAGGGACGCCTCCTGCAAATCAGGCTGGAACGCCCTGGCCGTGTCATTTTAACAGAGGAAAAAAGGGGGCCATGATGCTCGGCTCTGGGGCCTAACGGTCTGTCCCTCACCTGCTGCCTGGCTTCACGGCTGAATGCCTAAAGCCTTGTTCAGTTTTGTTTTCAGCTCTCAGGGTTTGGTTTTAATTCGTTGTGACGCGGGCCAAGGGCTCCGGCCAGCCGGCCAGTTGGCTTATAGCAGGAGGAAGAGTAGGGAGAGACAGCCGGCTGGGGTCCCAGGCATGCAGCGAGAGGCACATACACACACACACACACACACACACACACACAACACAAATGGATTCCATATACAGTGCTGCTGTTGAAACAGCCAATAAATGGCCCAAGACATATCAATGTGTATTTCTGTGAAAATACTTTTAGGGACATAATATTTTAGTGTGAGATAGGGATTTCACTTCTAATGATTTTTACTAGTTGCTACTGTAGTTGCTAGTTGTTTAACTAGGCCTATATAAAAAATAATAATTAAAATAATAATAATAGCTGTGCATTTAAAAACGGTGTACATTGGTGATTATAACTATAATCTAGCTGATCTTGAGGCCTACAAAATCGGGGAAAAAAACTAGTCAACTAGCACCAGCAAGGTCGACTAGTGGATTTACTAGTCGACTAGTTGAATAGTCGACTAGTTGCTTAAAGCCCTAGTGTGAGAATGATAAAATATATTTTCCACAATATCTAAAATATAATTGGTGTCAATGAGGACTGCTGAGTGGGCTGAGAACATGACAGGTGCTGTTGAACTCGTTCTTTGAAGAAATGGAAAGGTCGTGGTTCTCAACACTAATGTCCATTTGTGAGATCTGTTACTGTATAGGTCACATGCAGTGGCAGCCATGTGTTGTTTTTGGCAGCAAATTTTTAGTTTTAGTCATTAGTCTCTTCAATAGTTTTCATTTAGTTTCAGTCACATTTTAGTCACCTGGAATGTTTTAGTGTTAGTGTAGTTTTAGTCGACTAAATATCATAGGATTTTAGTCGACTAAATCTACAGTTGATTTAGTCGATTAAAAGGTATTTTGGCGGGGCCTTGATGCCGTCGTAATGACTGTTTTTTTACACTTGCTGAAAATAGCCGATCTACAAGCTCACAACGCGTCTCAGCGTGACGCGTTGTGAGCTTGTAGATCTGCTATTTTCAGCATGCAGACCAAGTGTAAAATTACTTATACTGGATCTCGTCCATTAGTCCCTTCCCAACATTTTAGTCTAGTTTGTATTTGTTGACGAAATTGTCAGTATATCCAGTCTTAGTTTTTGTCATTATAGCTTAGTTTTTATTATTATTGTCTCCACCAGGCCGAAGGCATGGGGAGAGAGTATGTTTTGCACTCCGTCCGTGTGTCCGTCCGTCCTTCCGTCCTTCCGTCCGTCTGTGAACAGCTAATCTCCGGCACCGTTAACCCGGTCGATGCCAAACTTTGCACACACACTCCCTGGATGCCAACGATGAACCTCTGCCCCACATTTTCCAGAACGGCCTGTTATAGCGCCACCATGAGGCAGCTTTTCACATTTTCTACCTAAAACTACACCGATCTGCGTGAAACGTTGCATGCACACTCCCTAGAGGCCAAGGACAAACCTTTTACCTGCCTTTTCCGCATCTGCCTTTTATAGCGCCACCAGGAGGCCGACTTTTGTAAAACACATTTTTTGATATTACTCCTCCAGATTCTGTCCAAAAATCTCACAAATCGTTACACAGTATCTCTATGGTCATGTGCTCAAGTCGGATCTGTCTGATATTTCATATTCCATCCTAATTGCCTATAATTGGCTTTCACAGTTTGCAAGATTGCCCCGTTTTGAACAATAGCCTCAAATCATGAACGCAGCATGCAATTTACGTGAAATCTTTCACACATTTTCTTACTAGGCTGAGGAATATATCCCACCCTTTTCACATTGGCCTGTTATAGCGCCACCAACAGGTTGATTTTTGCAAAACACATTTTTGGAACAAAATGCCTCAAATCGGTACACATGATCTCTGTAGTCATGTGATCAAGACGAGTCTGTTGGATTTCTCAGATTGTACACTGATTGGCTAAGATTGCCTTCCAAAGTTTTCAGGAGTGGCCCGTTTTGTACAAAATGCTGCACATGTCCTGCTCATCCAGAATTCTATCCTCAGAGATGCTATGAGTGATCTGGCTCTGCATTTCCTCAACAAAATGAAGGGAAAAAAAATTCTCCTAAACATTTTGCCAAACATCACACACACTCCTATCCTCCTGGTGGAGACCTGTGCCCGGAAGGGCACTTTTTCTAGTTTCAATTTAGTTTTCGTCAGTGAAAAAAGGTAGTCGACGAAAATTTTTCGTCTTAGTTTTAGTCGATGAAATCAACACTGGAACACAGCATGTCAAACACGGACGAAACTCTGCTGAAAGCCGGCTGCCCAAAGCAGAGGTTTATCTGAGTGCCGGCTGCCCAAAGCAGAGGTTTATCTGAGTGCCGGCTGCCCAAAGCAGAGGTTTATCTGAGTGCCGGCTGCCCAAAGCAGAGGTTTATCTGAGTGCCGGCTGCCCAAAGCAGAGGTTTATCTGAGTGCCGGCTGCCCAAAGCAGAGGTTTATCTGAGTGCCGGCTGCCCAAAGCAGAGGTTTATCTGAGTGCAAATGAACCAACACGCAAAGCGGGAAACACTGCGCTCAAGACATGCGTCACAGAATGCAACCAGTGTTGTTTTTGTCGACTAAAACTAAGACGAAAAATGTTCGTCGACTACCTTTTTTCACTGACGAAAACTAAATGGAAACTAAATTAAAACTAAGCTATGATGACTAAAACTAAGACTAAATGTATTGACAATTTCGTCAACAGATAAAAACTAGACTAAATGCTAGGAAGGGACAAGATATCCAGTATAAGTCATTTTACACTTGGTTGCATGCTGAAAATAGCAGATCTACAAGCACACAACGCGCTGCAACGCGTTGTGAGCTTGTAGATCGGCTATTTTCAGCAAGTGTAAAATCAGTCATTACGATGGCATCGAGGCCCGCCAAAATACATTTTAGTCGACTAAAATCAACTGTAGATTTAGTCGACTAAAATCTTATGACATTTAGTCGACTAAAACTGGACTAACACTAAAACATTCCGGGTGACTAAAATGTGACTAAAACTAAGTGATATGACTAAAACTAAAATCTAAATTTGGCGTCACTGGCGTCACAGAATGCAACCAGCAGCAACCGTCAAGGTTTTCAGCCAACTCCCTCCAAACACTTCAAGGCATACACTGCTGCCAGTGCTGCCTTGATCCCGCCTCTAGCTGCCGCTGATTGGCCAGGCCGTTTTGTGGCCGGGCATCAAGTCTGCCTGAGAGTTCCCAGATGGGAGCAGGAGGGGGGAACCCAGTGTACTCTCTGCTGCCCCATCTGGCGGAGTCAGGTTACCAAACACTGCCAGAAGAATGAATTTGGAAGAGTCCAATTTGAAATGTTGTGGCTTGTGGGACCCATGTTTTTAGGTCAACATTAACCCATTTACGCCTGACGTCGAAAAAATGTATTTTTTTTCTGAAAAACCTCATGTTTCTATGTCCGTGGTGCTCAATATGTCATGTGAAGGACCCCAAAGATTATATGTAATATGCCTCCGACCCCCATCTGAAAATATGTTGTTCCAGGGACCCCCTCCCAGAGGCAAAGATTTGAGTTAAAAACAAAAATATATATTCCATTTGTGCCACATTTTCCCGATTTTTCAAAAATAGCAGACCTACAAGCTCGTAGAGTGCCACTCGGTGGCGCGCTATGAGCTTGTACATCTGCTATTTTTCAATAGCTAAATTATAACATAATGTTTAAAACACCAAAATGGGTTAAACCGTAAAATTCACTTGCCGCCAACACCCCCACCTGGAGGCTGAATTGTGTACTCCAGAACCGCCACACGTTCTTTCTATATGAGGGTTTCACTCAGAAAACTGAGAATCAGGAAGTGAATAATCGCTAATATGTAACAGGTCCCGCGAACGTTTATTTAATTCACCCAAAACATGCATTTTCTAACCGGCGATCATGTCGTTTAGAGAAATGAGGCGCAAATCAAGCTCGAAAAAGAAGAAGCTGAGATAAAAGCATGTGTTTCCATAGACAGCATAAGCAAATGGAAATTTCACTTTTTCGCACCCGAACCGGAGTGTTACGAGCGCGTAGAGAACACAGTTGTGAACCGTAGTCAATGTATATTAATCCATTTTGGGCGGGAACCCCTTTTGGTGTTAGCATTATGTTATGCTTTAGCTATTGATGGGTTAAAAAAAGTACATTTTTATTGTACACCCTACAGTTCAAGAGGCCAAAAGTGGAAGTGGCCTGATAGTAGCGCCACCATGAGACCGATCTTGGGTAGAGTTTTTTCTGGGCTTACTCGTATAGTGTGCGTGCAAAGTTTCACGCCAATCTGTGGAGCGGTACATCGAGGTCATCTGCTCACGGACACACTCAAAGGACTGAGCGGTACATCGAGGTCATCTGCTCACGGACACACTCAAAGGACTGAAAACATATTCCCTCACTTTTGGCCTTTCTGAGCGGTAAAAAATGGACTGATTTGACCAACTATACTATAATGATTTTTCATCAAGTACGTGAAGAACATTCAGGCTTTCCTTTGTTCAGGTTTGATGCCATCCTTTTGTCGCTTACTGTCCGGTTGTTATTTTCCTTTTGGAATATTGTATGTGGGAGACATTAAGTTGACCATTTCACTCTATAGAAACTCTGTGTGAGAAAGAGTTTCCATCTAAGACTAGATGGTGTTTTGCGAACACTTTGTACAAGTTGTTTTCTCTTAAATTGAAAATGTAAAAGTGACCAACAACAGCCCCGTGTTCAATAATGTTTGACTTTTGTGTATATGCACGTACGTACACACGCATGCATGCATGCACGCATGCTCTGTGCAAGCGCACGTGCGCGCACACACCCACGCATGTTCCACCATCATCACCAACACCCTTCTTACTCCTATTAAACATGAGCTCACCCTGCTGTTGAGGTGAACCCTCCACACACACACACACGCACACACACACACACACACACGCACACGCACACGCACACGCCATATCTGAGTCATATATATGTGACCCGCTGGCCTGGCAGTCCTAAGACAACACACAGCCCCAGAACCAGACGGCTATTGATTTTCACATGATACCGCATCACATGCCCTCATTGTTCTGGGAGCCCACCAGCACTGGCCATGATTTCTTTATTTTAGTCGATTTCTCCCCACGGAGATATTTCTTACGCACGCACGCACGCACGCACGCACGCACGCACGCACGCACGCACGCACGCACGCACGCACGCACGCACGCACACCCCCCCACCACCACTCATCGACTGGCCCCGCATTAAATTGGGCTACAGGGGAATTGCATGCATCGTTAACACCGCTAGACGGAGAGGGGAGAGGAGAAGAGAGACTGAGAGACAGAGATAAGAAGGAGGAGAACAGAGACAAGGGATGGAATCCCAACCCTTGCGGTGATTATTAGCCCATTCACTCTGCATGTTTTGTTTTGAGTGGAGATGCTGTCAGTTCACAGTTTGTACAAAACCCACATACACACAAGACATACAATAGAATAGAGAATACACAGTGGTGCTGCTGAGATAACCGGAGGTCCAATTCCCCTTCTCATTCAGCGCACAGTTTTTATGTTTCATTGTTGAAACATACATTTAAAGCTGCTATAAGCAATAATATGTCAAAAATATTAATGACCTTTTTATTTTTTATATTTACAGCCAGCAATGGGTAGAACGCTCCCAAAAATAATTTAGTCTCTGTGACACATCTAGGGGCCGCAATCTGCATTCAAAGATGTTCCTAGAAGCTTTGTCATTGGTCGAAAAAAAACCCGGTCGCAGTGACAAACCAATCAGGAAGCAGACAGGCAAATCGACCAATGACAAAGCTTCTAGGAAAATCTTTGAATGCAGATTGCGGCCCCTAGATGTGTCACAGAGAGTACATTTCTTTTGGGAGCGTTCTACCCATTGCTGGCTGTCTGAATACCAAAACAAATAAAAAGGTCATTAAAATTTTGACATATTATTGCTTATAGCAGCTTTAAGAAAGACAGACTAAAGAACTATTTTGTATACATCAGTCTGTCCTGCTTTTAAACCAAAATCGTTAAACCAAGAGGATATGTTCATGTTCTTGTGTCTGTTATTGTGATTTTTGTCCTGTAATCGTTTTGCAATGTATTGCGTCTATTATGTCTTGTCTGTATCTTGAACGGTGACGTCATGGACGCAAAACAAATTTCAGTGCAAGCTGACAATAAAGTTGTATCGTATCGCATCGCATCGCATCGCATCGCATCGCATCGCATCGTAAAATCGCGACGAATCGGTGGATTGTTCAATTCGCCATTTAAGACCAATATACTGTACTTGCTACTGTAGCTTTTGCTAATTCCACTATAATGACGGCTGTTTTGGGTATAATCACATGCACACAACCAGCTCAGTGGCCTTGTGGTTAGAGTGTCCACCCTGAGACTGGGAGGTCGGGGTTCAATCCCCAGCCGGGTCATACCAAAGACTCTAAAAATGGGACCCAGTGCCTCCCTGCTTGACACTCAGCATCAAGGGTTGGATTGGGGGTAAGTCCCTGCGACATACTAGCGTCATGTCCAGGGGGTGTACTTGTACATCAAGCTGCCTCACGCTACAGAAACAGGAGATAGGCTCCTGCCCTATGGGCCTCGATCATGGCTCGGCAAGGCTACTACATGCACACAACGGGGATGAAGTGGTTAAGTTGTGTATAGGCAGGAGTCAGACCAAAATGGCCACCGACACCGTCCCAGGATAAAAGGATCATCTGCCCATTAGATACCATCGCTAGTCAGAGGCCTTTTCTCTGGGTACAGGCAGAGCAGGAGGAATCAATCCATCCATCCTTCCTTCCTTCCTTCTGATACAGCACGGTTTGTGCAATGCCGTTTGCTCAGCACTTCAAAGCCAGGCCGCCGCTACTTTGATTTCCATCCGTGTGCTAATATTTGACTTCACGTGCACAGAGTGATCATGATTAAGTGGTAAATGGAGGTGATGATGGCCTCCGCTCGCCACAGCGTCCTCATTGCCATCGGCCCCTAATACATCTGGCAGGAGGCTTTTTTCTTTTTACATCCCCTCATTTCCCACCTCGACATCTGTGGCCCCCCTAACTTTTAAGGGGCAACTTTGGCTATGAAAGGAGGCCAACTTTGCTTCCTTTGATGGCCTCGTTGTGAACATCATGGAAGGCGCATGCGCCATCATGACCCGCCTCCCGGTTGAGCGCTGAGTGAGCCCGTCGTGTCTAAAGGGCTGATTGCAGGTTTAGTGTCACATCAGAGCGCGGGCGCGTGTTTGGCGCGGCTGGCACGGTGCCTAGGCAAGCTTCCCTTTGATAGGCTCTCTAGGCACGGACGACCGCTATTAAACATGCAGCAGCCATCCTTTCTCAGACGGGGAGAATACCAGAGTGAGTGGGTGTGAGCTGGAGGGAAGGGAAGAGACAAAAAGACTTAGCTTCTGAGGATGAGAGCCATAGACTTAAGGCATTCTGGGCGGGAACCCCTGTTGGTGTTTTAAGCATTCTGTTATACTTTAGCTATTGAAAAATAGCAGATCTAATAGCAGTTCATAGTGCCGCGCTATGAACTTGTAGGTCTGCTATTTTTTTTTTATCGTGAAAATGTAGCGCAAATCTTTGAATATATTCTTTCAGAGTCAACGTTTTTAACTCAAATCATTGCTTCTAGTCCCTAGAACAACATATTTTCAGATGGGGGTCGGTGGCCGATTACATATAATCTTGGGGGTCCTTGACATGAAAATGTTTGAGAACGACTGACATGGAAACATTTGGTTTTTCAGAAAACTGTCAGGATTTAGAAGACATTTTGTTGAATCGTCCTCAGGTCTAAACGGGTTAAGTAAGTGAGACGGAGGGAGAAACAGTGAAGATATTCTCCTGTTGATGGAAAGAACAGGTGGAGAATATAAGAAGATATTTAAACAGGCAGTGAGAGAAGACCTCCTCAGTTAGAGCTGTTTAACTCAGCTCTCATTTCTCTTTCGGGAGGGAGGGAGGGTGGGTGGGTGAGAGAGGGAGGGAGGGAGGGAGGGAGGGTGAGAGAGGGAGGGCTGAAGGGGTTGAAGTAAAAGTGAAAGGCCCCTAATGGAAAGCTAGAGAACTCTCTCTCTCTCTCTCTCTCTCTCTCTCTCTCTCTCTCTCTCTCTCTCCCTCTCTCTCTCTCTCTGTAGATTTCGGAGTCCTGGAAAAGAAACTAGGCTAGCTGTTGCCTCAGTCAATATGTGTCTCATGACTTTTACAGAGTGCCACAGCATCTCATCGTTCATTCGCTCAGTGCAGTTTAAGTTGTAGCATGGCTGGAATGGAGGGGGACCCAACCTCATCTGTCTATGTCGCGCAATGCACACATGACAGGCAAGGGTAGAAGTATTGTTCCCTCTCCCTCCCTCCCTACCCTCCCTCCCTCCCTCTCTCTCTCTCTCTCTCTCTCTCTCTCTCTCTCTCTCTCTCTCTCTCTCTCTCTCTCTCTCTCTCTCTCTCTCTCTCTCTCACACACACACACACACACACGCACACGCACACACACACAGAAGTAATTGGGCCATTTGGGCCATGCAGGCGTCAGGCCACTCTCTAATGTTAGCGTCAAGGTAAAGGTATATATATAGATGCCATCTGTCTGTTGTTGGTCACAATGGGAAGGCCTGTAATTCTAGCATCTGATGTGCAGTCGGCTCTCACTCTGGGACAGACAGCACTGTCTCTGCTCTCACTCTGGGACAGACAGCACTGTCTCTGCTCTCACTCTGGGACAGACAGCACTGTCTCTGCTCTCACTGTGGGACAGACAGCACTGTCTCTCACTCTGGGACAGACAGCACTGTCTCTGCTCTCACTCTGGGACAGACAGCACTGTCTCTCACTCTGGGACAGACAGCACTGTCTCTGTCTCACTCTGGGACAGACAGCACTGTCTCTGCTCTCACTCTGGGACAGACAGCACTGTCTCTGTCTCACTCTGGGACAGACAACACTGTCTCTGCTCTCACTCTGGGACAGACAGCACTGTCTCTGCTCTCACTCTGGGACAGACAGCACTGTCTCTGCTCTCACTCTGGGACAGACAGCACTGTCTCTGCCGTCTCACTCTGGGACAGACAGCACTGTCTCTGCCGTCTCACTCTGGGACAGACAGCACTGTCTCTGCCGTCTCACTCTGGGACAGACAGCACTGTCTCTGCCGTCTCACTCTGGGACAGACAGCACTGTCTCTCACTCTGGGACAGACAGCACTGTCTCTCACTGTGGGACAGACAGCACTGTCTCTGCTCTCACTCTGGGACAGACAGCACTGTCTCTCCTCTCACTCTGGGACAGACAGCACTGTCTCTCACTCTGGGACAGACAGCACTGTCTCTGCTCTCACTGTGGGACAGACAGCACTGTCTCTGCCGTCACTTAATCCATTTAGGCCAGAGATCAGATTCTAAAAATGTCTTCTACATCCTGACAGTTTTCTGAAAAAGCTATGTTTCTATGTCAGTCGTTCTTCGATTTTTCAAAAATAGCAGACCTACAAGCTCGACATTTGAAAAAGTATTTATTTAAAGACGTTTACGCCGCGGACAAAGCCAACTCGAGTCGTGACAAATCATGACAACAAACGGCAAAAAAAACGGCAGGTTACAACCCTTTTTTTTGTTGTTTTTCTTCTTTGTAATTATTTGTTTGTATAACATATTTATACAAACATATTTATATAACATATAATTACGTCAATTACGTAGTATACGCATAAAAAAGCCAAGTAAAAATATTGCTACATTTTCAGTCGCAAATCAACATAAAAGAACACAAGATGAGTTTTGAGTGCAGTTTGTCCATTACATGCCCTTTATCCTTTCACTTATCCTATCACTTAATAGTGTCCTGGACTGAATGTCATGATGCCCTAACAACTAACTCTCAACTAATGGTTCATGAAACACGTCATAAGAGCCTAGTGTACCCTTTATCAGCCAGGTACTCAAATATGAACAAAAACATAAAAACCTTTCATTCATACAATCATGGAAACACGTCATCATGCATGTCAGCCTGACTCAACTACTTAACTCACAAAGACGCTTTCATGCCAGCGACCCGTACACATTGACATGCATACTTATATTATACAGATTTTCTCAAAATCAAAGCCTGCACTATAAAGGCTTGGCACAGAGATTGATTCATTGATTGAAAACATTCACCCACGTTCACCCCCTTTGCAACCAGATCTTATTTGAATCACTACAATTGCCATAATGCTTGGTGCACTCTCTTGTGCAGAGGGAGAGGGCTGTCTTACTGAGACAACTTGTAGTCCAGGAAGGAAGACCCATATTACCCATATTACCACATAAAAACCCCAGGCCTCCATGTATACATCCATGTATATGTAATCTGAAACCTATACCTTTATTACGTCACCATCGAGAGCCAGTTATACCCTGGCATTGGTACATATCTTCATTAGGTCACCATCGAGAGCCAGTTATACCCTGGCATTGGTACATATCTTCATTACGTCACCATCGAGAGCCAGTTATACCCTGGCATTGGTACATATCTTCATTACGTCACCATCGAGAGCCAGTTATACCCTGGCATTGGTACATATCTTCATTACGTCACCATCGAGAGCCAGTTATACCCTGGCATTGGTACATATCTTCATTACGTCACCATCGAGAGCCAGTTATACCCTGGCATTGGTACATATCTTCATTACGTCACCATCGAGAGCCAGTTATACCCTGGCATTGGTACATATCTTCATTACGTCACCATCGAGAGCCAGTTATACCCTGGCATTGGTACATATCTTCATTACGTCACCATCGAGAGCCAGTTATACCCTGGCATTGGTACATATCTTCATTATGTCACCATCGAGAGCCAGTTATACCCTGGCATTGGTACATATCTTCATTACGTCACCATCGAGAGCCAGTTATACCCTGGCATTGGTACATATCTTCATTACGTCACCATCGAGAGCCAGTTATACCCTGGCATTGGTACATATCTTCATTACGTCACCATCGAGAGCCAGTTATACCCTGGCATTGGTACATATCTTCATTACGTCACCATCGAGAGCCAGTTATACCCTGACATTGGTACATATCTTCATTACGTCACCATCGAGAGCCAGTTATACCCTGGCATTGGTACATATCTTCATTACGTCACCATCGAGAGCCAGTTATACCCTGGCATTGGTACATATCTTCATTACGTCACCATCGAGAGCCAGTTATACCCTGGCATTGGTACATATCTTCATTACGTCACCATCGAGAGCCAGTTATACCCTGGCATTGGTACATATCTTCATTACGTCACCATCGAGAGCCAGTTATACCCTGGCATTGGTACATATCTTCATTACGTCACCATCGAGAGCCAGTTATACCCTGGCATTGGTACATATCTTCATTACGTCACCATCGAGAGCCAGTTATACCCTGGCATTGGTACATATCTTCATTACGTCACTCTCAAATCATGCAGCCACGGTATACGCATCGGAGCACCGGACAAACAACTTTACTTGCGTGCTCTGCTTGCGCAAGTAAAGACAAACATTAAACCTGTATATAGGAGGGGCCCTCAAAAAGAGCAGACCAAGTACAGAGCCAACGTTGGTTAAATGTGACACTGACGATGCTGTCAATCCAGTTAGGCTATGATGTTATATATCTGCTACACAATTTTATACAATATGTAGTATAAATATGTCCCTGCTTCACCTCTCTCTTGGCTATAGGGGCCTGGAACACATTGAAGACCCATGGTCTGTCTCATGACAGACGTATACCGGTACATGTTCATTTTTCACAGTGCACGTTCCTCTCCGACAGACAGACAGACAGACAGACAGACAGATAGACGGGCCGAGGGTTACGTTCAGGTCAGGCCGAACGGACTTCATTCTCCCGCCCGGGGGGTCACCTCCTCCCTTGGTCTTCATAATGCCTTCTTGTTGCATCGTCTCATCGCTCCCCCCTGGTGGCCGTTCGCATCACGCGGTATAATCTCTCACAATGGGATTGGGCTCTGTCTGTCACACGCAGTACAGGCCTGACGGGGACAGTACAGGCCTGACGAAGACAGTACAGGCCTGACGGGGACAGTACAGGCCTGACGGGGACAGTACAGGCCTGACGGGGACAGTACAGGCCTGACGGGGACAGTACAGGCCTGACGGGGACAGTACAGGCCTGACGGGGACAGTACAGGCCTGACGGGGACAGTACAGGCCTGACGGGGACAATGCTAGCGCCCCCCGGTGGCATGCGCGGATGCACAGATAACATGACACCCCCCCTCCCTCCCCCCGCCAACATCAGGGTGCCGGGGGGCTCGTCCGTGTCACTGCCCCCCCGCCTTGCCCGTCTTTCTCGCCGTGCCCCCCTGAAGGGCAGAGCCTCTTCAGCGCGGGGCCGGTACGTGCCGCTATAGCCCCGCAGAGGCAACACAACCCCATTAGCATGTATGGGAAGTGCCGAGCGGTGCCTGTGGGGCTAATTTGGATCGTCGCGTCATGCTGCGGTGCGGACTAACGCCCCGGCAATATCATCAGCACATCAGCCCTCCGCTGAGAAGGAGAGAGAGAGAGGGGGGAGAGGGGTGGGGGGGGGGGGGGTGTGAGAGAGAGAAATCTGCCTAATTCTCTCCTCCGCCCCACTTCGGTGTGATGTCACGGCCGTGCTACTGTCGGCTGACATTGACTTCAACGATAGGGGAGAGGGGAGGAGTGTGCACGTCTGTACCTCTTTGCTTCACTTGCCGTGGGTGCCTGTTCACATGCGCTGTGGGGCAGACGGAGAGAGAGGAGCCAAACAGAAAGACATGGTATATACTGTATATATATATATATATATATTTATACCATGTATATATATATATATACATGGACATTCTTGGACGATGCCCATGTTTAAAATAACAATTTAGCCAATAGCCGATAGTGATACCGATTTGTTTATTTAATTTTTGTTGTTTTTACTTTACCCCCCTTTGTGGCAGAGACACAAATACATATTCAATGCAAGAAATGACTGTTCAGAATCTACAGCTTGATAGACTACACGTAACCAACACACCGACACAGCCAATGCAACATGTACTGTATCAACAACAGATAAACATCGGCTATGCTGCCATTGGTCAATGTCAGTTTGTTTTGCTGATACCGATTTTTGACCGATAACAGCAATATCGGCCGATGCTGATTATGTGGCCGATACATGGGCCACATAATCCATCGGTCGAGTATATATAAGTATTGGAAATTTGAATGTCTCAAGTATTATACAAATACACATACCGGTAGTTATACTTTCACCCACTGATCGCCGCTGACTTGAGGGCGTCTTGTGGGCGCAGTAGTTAGCTATACCTCATATAGCTGCTGTTTGTCAGTAGTTAGCTACCTCATATAGCTGCTGTTTGTCAGTAGTTAGCTACCTCATATAGCTGCTGTTTGTCAGTAGTTAGCTATACCTCATATAGCTGCTGTTTGTCAGTAGTTAGCTACCTCATATAGCTGCTGGTTGTCAGTAGTTGGCTACCTCATATAGCTGCTGTTTGTCAGTAGTTAGCTACCTCATATAGCTGCTGTTTGTCAGTAGTTAGCTACCTCATATAGCTGCTGTTTGTCAGTAGTTAGCTACCTCATATAGCTGCTGTTTGTCAGTAGTTAGCTACCTCATATAGCTGCTGTTTGTCAGTAGTTAGCTAACCTCATATAGCTGCTGTTTGTCAGTAGTTAGCTAACCTCATATAGCTGCTGGTTGTCAGTAGTTAGCTACCTCATATAGCTGCTGTTTGTCAGTAGTTAGCTACCTCATATAGCTGCTGTTTGTCAGTAGTTAGCTACCTCATATAGCTGCTGTTTGTCAGTAGTTGGCTACCTCATATAGCTGCTGTTTGTCAGTAGTTAGCTAACCTCATATAGCTGCTGGTTGTCAGTAGTTAGCTACCTCATATAGCTGCTGTTTGTCAGTAGTTAGCTACCTCATATAGCTGATGTTTGTCAGTAGTTAGCTACCTCATATAGCTGCTGTTTGTCAGTAGTTAGCTACCTCATATAGCTGCTGTTTGTCAGTAGTTAGCTACCTCATATAGCTGCTGTTTGTCAGTAGTTAGCTACCTCATATAGCTGCTGTTTGTCAGTAGTTAGGTACCTCATATAGCTGCTGTTTGTCAGTAGTTAGCTACCTCATATAGCTGCTGTTTGTCAGTAGTTAGCTACCTCATATAGCTGCTGTTTGTCAGTAGTTAGCTACCTCATATAGCTGCTGTTTGTCAGTAGTTAGCTACCTCATATAGCTGCTGTTTGTCAGTAGTTGGCTACCTCATATAGCTGCTGTTTGTCAGTAGTTAGCTACCTCATATAGCTGCTGTTTGTCAGTAGTTGGCTACCTCATATAGCTGCTGTTTGTCAGTAGTTAGCTACCTCATATAGCTGCTGTTTGTCGTTTTCACAGGGCAATTAATGGCTACAAACAAGTTCACGCAGGTCGGAATGGTCAGGGCAGTGCCTGGTGTTGCTGTTGTTGCTGTTTGCAGAATTAAACTGGTGATAATAATCAGGACTTGCTGAAAAAAACCCCATTTAATCCCTCCAATGCCCAGCTCAGTTCATCTTAGCCTATCTCAATGTGTGTACGCGTGCGAGCGTGTGTGTGTGTTTGCATGTTTTCGGGGTGGCTGCAAGCATGCCTCTGTGTGCTTACTCGTAAGTATAAAGCTAATGGGAGTGAATCATGATACTTGGAAATATGACAGCCATTGAACCAGCTGTAATGGAGCTTGCCATTGACAGAGTGCTCCTCCAAAACCAAAACATGTCAAAATGTGCATGAAAATATAAAGGAGCCTCGATGAAAGCAGAGTGTCTGAGGGAGATGGAGAGAAACGGACAGACGGACTGACTGGCTGGCTGGCTGGCTGACTGGCTGGCTGGCTGGCTGGCTGGCTGGCTGGCTGGCTGGCTGACTGACTGACTGACTGACTGACTGACTGACTGACTGACTGACTGAGCGAGCGAGCGAGCCACAGACAGGGAGATGGAGAGAACAATTTCCTGCTCATAATTGACCTAGCTAAAATGTCCAAATCAGCGGTTGGAGGATGGTGTTGTAAAGCTAACTGGGTTTTATGGCTCCCTAACTGGAGTTGATGTTACACATAAAGAAAAAGAAAGCAATAAAGTTGCGAGGAGAGACACGGCGTAGGAGAGGAGATAAGGAAGGCAGTGGAAGGCACTCTGCCTCACCCCGAGAGACCCCTTTATGACTGGCCCCGGCAAGGACACACGCACGCACGCACACACGCACGCACGCACGGACGCATGGACGTCCCACGCACGCACAAACACAAACAACCGCGATACACACACGCCTCCCATCCTAAACGCGCACACGCCACCCACACGCGCGCGCAAACACCGCAGGAGCCTCCCCACAAAGCGTAGAGGCGGCAGCAGTGGAAAATAGATGTTCTCTTTTGGAAGCGTAAATAGCCTCTGACAGCACTTCTCTCTCTCTCTGCCCCCCCCCCCCCCCCCGTGCCTTTACAGAGGGAGAAAATAAATAAATTACTGTGTCAGGCCAAATGGCTGTAAGTGTATCAATAATGTACGGGGGAGGGGCACCCCCCTGTATCCACCGTGTAATCTAATTCAAGTTTCCATGAATTATGTCTGGGTGTTAAGTTCAGGGTTCTTACACCCTCAGGCTAGGTGGAGCACCTCTCTCTCTCTCTCTCTCTCTCGCTCTCTCAGTGTCTGTCTGTTTGCTCTCGCTCCCTCTCTCTCTCTCTCTCTCTCTCTCTCTATCTCTCTCTGTGTCTGTCTGTCTGTCTGTCTGTCTGTCTGTCTGTCTGCTCTCGCTCCCTCTCTCTCTCTCTCTCTCTCTCTATCTCTCTCTCAGTGTCTGTCTGTCTGTCTGTTCTCTCGCTCCCTTTCTCTCTCGCTCCCTTTCTCTCTCTCTCTCTCTCTCTCTCTCTCTCTCTCTCTCTCTCTCTCTCTCTCTCTCTCTCTCTCTCTCTTCAAATACAGCCGTTTGTAGCCGCTGACCTTTCCCCATGGCGGTCTAGATTGATGTAGGCTATAGTGTGGTCATAATGCTATACCCCTTCTCTATAGGACGGTTAACAGTGAGGGGGGGCTGACAGGCGGCTATAGCTGGTCCACGCTCGGCGTTCTCCGTACAGCTCATCTGTTGTGTGCAAGCAAGCAGCTTGTGTGTGAACACACACTGCGTGCGTGCGTTGTGCGTGCGGTGCGTGCGTTGCGCGCGTGTGTTGCGTACGTGCGCGTGCTTGCGCGCGCGTGCGTGTGTTGCGTACGTGTCAGGACAGAGACAACCTCGCGAGCATTATAGGGCTTCCTCCCTCATCCCCGAGGAGGAAATGAGCTCACACATTTTGATCTGGGTTTTATGGGCTGAGCTCAGCTGAGCTTAGCCGTCGTGTTTCCAGAGTTAT